>NW_010198310.1:70299-89988 GCF_000695765.1 Mesitornis unicolor
GGGTGTTTAGAAATTTCTCTCAGACCATGGCTTCTACTAGGTGCCCAAAGGAGGCAGATTTTATCAACTTGCTCTGGCCAGGAGTACTTTGCTGTCATAAATCTATCAAGACCACTTTTCCTCAAGAAAAGAAAACAGCATTGCCATTCTCCCGTCTCTCCTTCCTATATCCCCATCTGGGAGTGGTGGGGTGAATGCTGGCTGCCTTCTTAATCTTTCAGATGGTCCAGCAGTTCTTGTATGACGGCAAAAATTACTGCTCTGCCTGGAATTCTACTGCAGTGCTTCTGGTCACATTTTTTTTGCTTCAGCAGCAATAAAATATTTCAACTTCTAGCATACTCTGTAGCTGACTAGCTACACTGGGGACCAGAAAGATTTTGTACTGTTGGCTTTGGCAGTTGTTAGATCTAAACATTGCTCCATTATTTTTCATTGTATTCTCTTATAGCAATTGTATGTTTGAGTTTTTAGAAACAAATAGAAAATGTTTGCTGTTCCCTCCCTTTTGGGCTACTTTTCCTGGTCGTATACTGGCAGCTCCTTTCACATTTGAATAGGTTATGTGTCTGACCCATTTGTTGTTGTCCCTTTATTGATCAAGTTTTCATGAGCAAGATTAACGGAGCATGGAGAGAGAGAGAGAGAGAGACAGAGAGAGAGATGCAGAGGCTCTGCAGTGGGAAGCAGGACATCTCAGCAGGCAGCTGTCCATTTGCTCATCATGGATTTTTATTTTTTTTTGTGGCTTCAGCTTCAGGTTAGAGGTAGAGAAGTAGAAGTGAAGCAAGTGCCTGTGTGTATCTGTTTTCCCTGTTACAGCAATGGTGAAAAGGGATTTGTTTATTGCCTGTCAGTGTGGTTGGTAGCTGGGGTGGCAATCCGTGCTCAGGTTGAAGTGAGGATGGATTCTGTCCTGTCTGATTCCCTCCTTACTCAGCCTCTACGATGGTAGCAGGAGGAACAGTGTCTGACAGTGGCAGTTTTCTTTTGTGTGTTGATCTAGATTGTTAGTGCCATTTCTGCCTTTCCTATGATGCAGATCTGAAAAAAGGTAACATGGAAAAGGGGTTTAAATAACAAAGGACTTGACCAGCCCTACCATGTTGTAATTTGCATCTAGCTATACATTAGTATTAAGTAGCAAATAATTGGCAAGAATGCCAGGGCCAAGAACAGTTCTATGATTTTGACTAGGTCTGGAAATTAGTTAGTTGAGTACTGGCATGCATAGTATAATCAGCAGGTTTCAGTATGGTGATTTATAAATTACACAGTGTCATTTAAAGCTCAGCTTCACAGAAATAAGAGAAATGTATAGCTTGATATACCCCTGTATGATTGTGGGCATATTTATGTAATTACAAACTGAAACTTAACCTGTACTTCAAGTCTGTTGTTGTTGATAAAAATTAATCATATGCTTTTTTATCCAGTAGCTATGCACATAATTCCCAACTGACAGTCCATTTGATAGCGTGTTTAAGTAGGCTCCAGACTGCTATTAGCGCTATGTGATACAGTTAGGCCTCAGTGCCACCTCTTGTGAATTGTTAAAGTATTGCAAATCGAGTGATTTATATATAAAATACTTGTTTCATTTTTACCTTGAGAGAAGCAAGATTTGTAGGAGCAGGTGATATTTTCTGTTGGGCTAACTGATGAGAGCAACAAACAAGCTTTTGGACACAGGCTATTTTCCAGATCTCCAAAAAATAGCTCTAGCTAGATAATGCTGATAGGTCATTTGTGTGTTCTGTCCTCTGAAAAGATTTATGATGATGGTGGTTGCAGTTTTTCTTTACTTGAAAAAGGCTGACTGGAGATTACTTGTGAAGTTGGGGAAAGGGTGGAGTTTCCTCATGGAAATAGGGCTTAAAGGTTATATAAAATTGCCCTTTTGTTGCTGCTTCTCACAGGGCTGTTACTAGAATCTTTCTTCAGTGAACAAGGATAGAAGCAATTACTTTTTTTTGTCTTAGATTCATATAAGCATGAACTTGCTTCTTTCGGAGAACATGCACAGAAGAATCAGATGTCAAAATCTGTTTTCAGAGTAGGTGTTAGAACCATAAAAAATAAAGTTATTCTTACCCTTGACAGACTCCCTGTATGTTGTCTAAGTACGGAAATACATTTTTTGCAGGACCAGTTTGGGTTTTTTTTTCCTGTTTACAGAAAAGTTTCAAGTAAATTTCATAGTTCCATCTGGAGTTTAATTAGAGTTGTCCAGCTTTGTTTTGAATCTGGATATGAAGTAGAGCCTGTGTTGGTTAAGTCCATTTATAGACTTCATTATAGTGATGGAGTGATACCAGTTGTCTGCAGATCTTTTTATATGTCACTGGTGTTCCTTAGTTCTTACGTCAAACTAGTACTTACTCCTTTCCAGAGATCAACAGACTTCTTCAAGAAGAATTCCTTTATTTTTTAAGAAAACTCAGGAAATAGTACAAAATTCTCATCTACTCTTCTGTGGAAAATTCCGAATGGTATTAGCATGTAGTGCAGACTGCGGAGCACGAAAATGTGAACAATTCCTCAATATGGTTGTTAAATCAGGTCAAGTTTGTGTTTGCCTAGTGCCTGGCTGATCTTGGCACTTGGTTGACAGCAAACTGGCTGAGATTTAACCTGCATTAGAAATGGGCAATGTTTGCTTATCTAAGGGCAGCTCCTTCTGCTAACATGGTATGGCTGTCATACTCGCATCAAACTGAGCTCTTGTGGACTGTGTTTCGTGACTTAATATGAAGGCAGGGTTTTATGCCTTCATTTTCAGAATTGCTATTTTAACTAGTCCCCCTAAATGTTAGATTTTTCTGTTATCTCACAGCTCCATCTACTGTTGGCGCACTTGGTTATAGTCAGTCTCTTCATCTTCAGTTTTCTCTTAAACTTGCACACAGAGCTAAAAGCTGTTTTCACCTTTCATGCACTCTTGCTGTTTGATGCCTCCTTCATCCTCCTTGGTCTCCCCCAAATTCCTCTGTTACTTCCCTTTTGCCCCTGATTTACTTTTAAGTGCTTTGAGCACCACCATGACATTTCTCTGATGATTTTAGCTGTTACTCAAATGTCTTTGGGTCACAGACTGAGGGCTATTGCATGAGGGGATTGTATGTCATATGTTTAACATCTCTTGGAAAAAGCTTCTTATCTGTGCACACATCTAATTGTTTCCCCAAATTCTTACTATGTGACAGTAACATTCCTTTTACTGTAACAAACTTGTCTTGATAAATGCAGTCTTACTTCACTCATATCGATTTAGAATGACTCCACAGTTTTCAGCCTGGTCCATTGATGGCATCGCTGCCCTGTTTGCTTCTCCCTCTCCTGGTTTCTTGTATGTCAGACATCAACTGCCCTGTTCATAGAATAGAATCACAGAATCATTTAAGATTGGAAAAGACCACTAAGATCATCAAGTCCAACCATCGACCCAATACCACCATGCCCACTAAACAATCTCCCAAAGTGCCACATCTGCACTTTTTTTTTTTTAACACCTCCAGAGATGGTGATTCCACCACTTCCCTTGGCAGCCTGTTCCAATGCTTGACCTCTCTTTCAGTAAAGAAATTTTTCCTAATATCCAATCTAAACCTCCCTCTGGCACAACTTGAGGCCATTTCCTCTTGTCCTGTTGCTACTTATTTGGGAGAAGAGACCAATACCCACCTCTCTACAGCCTCCTTTCAGGTAGTTGTAGAAAGTGATAAGGTCTCTCTGCAGCCTTCTCTTCTCCAGACTAAACAACCACAGTTCCCTCAGCTGATCCTGATAAGACTTGTGGTCTAGACCCTTTGCCAGCTTTATTGCCCTTCTCTAGACGCACTCCAGCACCTCCATGTCTTTCTGGTAGTGAGGGGCCCAAGACTGAATACAGTGTTTGAGGTGCAGCCTCACTGGTGCTGAGCACAAGGGGACAATCACTTCCCTACTCCTGCTGTATTTCTGAAACAAGCCAGGATGCTGTTGGCCTTCTTTGCTACATGGGCACACTGCTGGCTCATGTTCAGCTGACTGTCAAACTATACCCCCAGGTCATTTTCTGCTAAGCAGCTTTCCAGCTGCTCTTCCTCAAGCCTGTAGTATTGCGTGAGGTTGTTGTGACCAAAGTGCAGGACCCAGCACATGGCTTTGTTAAACCTCAGAATATTGTCTTTGGCCCATTGATCCAGCCTATCCAGGTCCCTCTGCAAAGCCTTCCTACCCTTGAGCAGATGAACACTCACAACCAGTTTGGTGTTGTCTGTGAACTTATTGAGGGAGCACTCAATCCCCTCATCCAGATTATTGATAGAGATATTAAACAAGATTGGCCCCAAAACTGAGCCCTTGGAAACACCACTTGTGACCAGCTGCCAACTGGATTTAACTCCATTCACCACATTTTGTACTTTCAAGGCTCTTCACCATGATTCCCATTGGCTGTCACCTCTGCTCCATTTCTCTCAGTAATGAGAAATGTTCTCTCACACTTATCAGTGCAGGACCTAAGCCTTCATTGTTCACTTTTTCTGTTCTCAGCTCAAGACCTTTATACTCTGATTTTGCTGTCTGTTGTAGCAAAAGTTGCCACCATAACATGTGACAAGCTGCCTCATTATCTTTCTTCAGTTCCACATATGAAGTCTCTTTTCTGTAAACAACCCATTGTTTCGAGACTGTTGTGTGGAAAGTATTATCTTGTTATTTCCAGGACCCTTCTTACCCCTCCACTTTAGCTATGTGTATCTCTGGCAACTTTTCTCATGAGCCGTTTGGATCAGGGTATAACTTTAGTTCATTTTTGATAGACAAAATAGTGTGTGGCCTATGACTGCAGCTCTGAGGTAGTGTGGAAGTACAGATGATACTAACGTGCTTTTGCTTAAAGTTTTAGTTGCAATAACTCGTGGGTGAAACCTGGCTACATGGCAGGCAGGATGCATAGAAACCATAGGAATGATGTGCAGGAGAATCATTGTCCTTACCTTTTGTTTGTGCTCTACTTAAAGTCCTGTGTTACTGGAGCTTGGCTGTTACTCATTCTGCAGTGAAATTATCTCAACTTTGTTGCTCATCTGGGGAAGACATGAAACACAAACAATTAAAATCAGCTAGCATTTTTCTTGGGAAGATAAAAATGTGGAAGCACTGTTCAGCTGCTCTTTTGTGATGATTATTAATCATTCAGGATGCTTTATGAATGTTAAAAACTGTCCTGGCATGGTGCAGTTGGGGAATGGTGTGCTTCATCCAGAGCTTCTGGCTCTACCAGCTATGGCTTATCTTTTTATGTCCCATTAAAGATTTAACAGTGACATAATCAAATCCTATTCTGAAGTGTTTCTTTTGATACTGTACCTCTGTGTACTATGGGAGGGGTGTTTTTGTCAACAGATCTAGTACGTAACACCAGGTTTTATACTGATCTTCTTTTTGTTTTATTGCTTCACAGAAGGAAGAGTTTTCCAGCACATCAGTCTATTAGACCACTGTTTATTCATCCAGTCCAGAACTGCTTTGTAAGTTGCTTGCTCATAAACCGGAAATTACAGTTGAGTAGGTTTTACAAATGTCGTGCTACTGGATTCTCTCTCAACAGATAAGTGTAAACTTTTGGTCCACTGTTGTATTACTCTGAATCAATTCTCCGTGTGTGTGTATATATAAATGTGTATATATATATATCTCCATATATGACTTGCCTTCACATATATTATCCTGTAATTATTAAAATGAAACAAAGAGGCTCTTACTTTACTGAAGAAATTACTGGCAGGCAATTTCTACATCTTACATGTTTCCCAACATATATATATAGTATTGTAAAATCTCAACCTCCTACCATCTTTCTTTGGTTTTTGTTGAGATGTCAGACTGTGAACCTCATTAGGAGCCAGTTTTGTTAAACAGCAAAGGAATCACACACACTTTTTTTATTTGTACTGTGGTGCCATCACTGCTGGAGTAGCATGTGTGTTATGGAGACACAAACAACTCATTGATATTGGAAGGAAGGTATTGGAACTGGTAGTGTCACTGAAGTCTTTGTAACTTGATCCAATAGCTTATGATAGCCAAGACTCATAAGAGATAGCTTTATTAATTGAGGAAGCAGCTTGGAGAACAGTGGGGAGTGCCTGCAGCATGTGGGGCATGGGTTTTTGCCACTGGAAAACTGGTAACTGAAAATAATAATAAATAATAATAAAATAATTCTGAAATAGCTGTTAGCTCTCCACAATGAAAGCCTGCTCAGTTTGTGAGAGAATAGAGGTCGTGACCATGTAGATGACCAGCTTGTGAAGAGAAACTTCATGAAGTAGCAGGTAGAAACACATTTCTGTACAGGAGGGCTGCCTAGGCAGCTGTTGGGATTCCAGGAACACTCCCAAATAGCAGCTTAAAAAAAACTAACATAGCTTTTGCACTTGCCTAGCTCTTGTTTGGTTCATACTAACTTCAGTAATTGTGACAAAACCAAGCCAACAAAAAGATCAGCCAAATGTTCTGTCTAGTTCTTGCTCTCACTAAATGGGAGACATCTTTGTGACTGAATTTTGAACTCTGTTGACATGAATGAGTGTCATGCAATGCTGACAACAGATGAAACTGCTGAGGTGCAAAGCCTGCAGACTAATAAGAAATATTGAATCTGTTGCCTACATTTAGAAGCATTTTTTCCCACCCAGAAAATCCAAGATTTCAAGCCTAAGAGAATGTAACTGTTCCTCCAGACAATTCCTTGTGGTGCATCTGAATGTCTTGCTGCTTAATGCATTATCTGGCATAGCTATGGTCTTTAATAAATCTGTTAAATCCTCCTGGATAAATTAGGATGAAGTTCAGTGCTGAACTGCCTAACAGTCACTATGGAGTGGCCAGTCTGCTTAAATGCTCTCATCTGCTGGACCAGTGTCACCAGGGTCTCTGGGTCACCCAAGCAAATCTCATAATGGGCACTGGAGAAAATTTTGATCTTGTTCTCTGCAATCAGTACTATGTAGAAATGTCTACACATACCCAGCAGTGAGGGAAAAGAGAGTACTATCTGGTACAGACATTACCTGGAATTGCTATTTGACTCATAAAACATGTTCAGCTCCAGGCCAAATAACTTAGCATTCTCTCATCTCATATTCCCAGTTCCATATTGCTCATGGATATACCAGTGTATTTGCTCTGTTTTGGTTTTCTGCTTTGCCATTGCGTGAGATTCAAGAGTCACTGATAATCTGAATCTGTTTGCTACTGTTAAAGCTTAAATCAGTGATTAGAACGGTTGAAAAATGTTACTATTTTCCTGGAAATTCAGCTAGTACTAGGCATAGCTTACTAATACAAACGTGAGAAATTGTGGGTGGATGTTTTATTCCCAAGGGGTGAAATAGTTGACAATAGCATGGCAGCTGACGAACAGCAACACAAGACTTCTTGGCATTGATATGGGATCAAAGAGAACACATGCTGTTCAGAAATCAAGTGGATAATGAAGTATTTGGCTATGGTAGAACAACAATATCCAGGCTGTTCTGGAGTGCAGAAAGCATTTGTATTTTTACTGAGCTGCAATGGTTGGTTGGGTGCATATGGATGCTTGTGTGTGTTTATGTCCCAAATGAAAATGTGTCTCTAGTTATTTAAACTTAAAAATACCAAAAGTGATTAGGTTACATTTGAACTTAATTTTAAATTAAAGTGCTTTTTAAGAAGTATAAATAAGTATTTATTTAAAACCAAAGTTTAACATCAGAGTGCTAAACCTCTAATGAGATTCTGTGACCCATGAAGGTTCATCTTAATCAACTTTATTTGTGTTCTGCAATTAAGCCTTGTGATGCCCTTACCGACTCTGAATGTTTTACATGTAGCTTGGAAGCTTGTTTGAATTTTTCTTGGAGTCAAATAGGTTGGTTTTTTTTTTTTCAGCAATCTTGACAGTAAAAACCTGCACAAGGACCTTGAAACAACAGGTATTAGAGAACTTTATCTTAGTTAAGTGCACAAGATTGCACAGTGGATGAGTTCTGTTCAGCACAGCAGCTTGCTGGAATTGCTGGGAGTTAGAGCTCATATGCAATAAGCAACTTACCAAAAATACAGAGTTTGTTTAAACCACTTCAGCTGTTCTTGTCTCTGGTGCTTCTTGTCTAATGAAATGACACAGTGACTTTACAGCAATTAACAAACTCCTTGTTTTGATATACCCTTGGTTCTTTGGTGCAAGTTGCCTAGCAATGTCAGGCTCCTGATACTGTCAGAGCTTTTGCCTTACAAGGATAGTTATGTCACCTTTCTGTCAGATGTTACCTCTTTTGGTCCTCACAGTTTTTCACAAATGCTTGGATGTTCACTTGTCTTGTGGATTGGTTTTCTTTTCATTTTCTCCCTGCTACTTCTGTTTGTTACAATTAATTGTTATAAGGACAGAATGAGACATTTTATTGAGGTGAGGATAGGCAACAAAAGCAACCAGGGCATGTTTATTACAAAATCTTGAGTACCCCCTTTGTGAAATTTAACATGAGTTGCTACAAAAAAATATTACTTGCTCATTCTTTCTGTTTTTCAAGAATATCATACTTTGATGTTCTCTGCTACAGGCAGTGTTTTGTATGCTGTTTGTTGAGCTGGTGAAGTCTAAATGTTTCATAAAAGCCTCTTTGGGAGAGGGAACCAAGCAGTTTCTCCTTCATGTTAGCTTGCATGCAGGCCTATTAAGGCTTCATAGCTTATAACTCTCAGAGGCAGGAGCCAGAGTAAAGGAAGGTGGGTTGCAGAATTAGGGGAAAAAAACACAAGCAGCAATTTATTGCTCCAGTTCTAGTCTAATTTACTGAGTCAGTCTTCTGGTTGAAAGATTTTGTTTTCTCATGTTGCACTGTGGTTCTGTAGTTTTGAGGTCATCATAAAACAGAAGGGAGGCCTGGAGGAAAAGATACAGAGATAGGTATAGGCAGCAGTCCCACTGCTGTCTCTCCTTAGACATCCATGACTGGATTCTGAGGATGGAATTTTAGTCAGAGTTAACAGATTAGTTTATATATCCGCTAGCATGATTTTGTGTTATTTAAACCTTGTTCTTGTGAATTTAATAAGTTGATTATACAAACTTCTGAAAGGAAATCCCATCAAGAAAACTGTTTAATGCAAAAATACTGCTTATGGCTCAAAGTTTCTGAGCACCAAACTGCAGAAGAAGATTCTGAGAGCAGTGTAGTTCCATGCTTGGTCTGATCAGGTTCGCTCCCCTGAGTATCACCTCATGGCCACCATTGGTCGTAGCATCTTTAGTCAGGCTTTCTATGGTCATTGTGCTATTGGATGTGTACTTCTTTAAGAGTTAAAATTCAGTGTTTTGTTGCTACTCTTCCAGGCAAAAATCAAAACTGCACAGATGACACTATATTGTTAGCAAGTGTAAGGCACAGCATATACCAAAGTACAAGGAACTCCCAGAGGGAGCAAACGTCATTGTTGTTTAGCATTTGCTTTCCTCTCTTACATTAGACAAGCTGAGTTTTTTGCCATCCTGTTGACTCTGTCCCTGTTATCAGCAGTGAGCACAAAGACATGGGAGTGTGTTTGGTTCCTCTGTCAGTGGAAAATGGTGAGAGCCTGCTGTGCTCGCTAAAGATGCATGCTTGTAAAACTGGCATCATTCAGTCTTTTGGTTTTGATGAATTCACTCCTCCTTCCCCAGCACTTCAGTAATAAAGATGCCACTGTGCAGCTGCCTTGTTATTTCTGCTTGTTAGTTGGAAAAGGGACAATATTAGCGAGTGTGTGGCTTTCAACACCTCAGTTACTGGCTGAAGATCCCAGTCCACCATCAGATGTATACCTCCAATCTTCTTTTTCCCTCATAAAAGAGTAGATATGCAAAGGATCTGACACTTAGGAAGTATGCAGAGGGCTTGCTGATTATTAACTGAAGCTTGTCCAGATACCAGTGCTAGCAAAGACTATGTCCTACCATTCAAAGACGTAGAGTCACAGCTTGTGATCTCTCAGATTGGTTTCCTATAAAATACAACAAAGCCCCTATTTAGGGACATGTTTGTATTCTCTTATGAATTGATGTGGACTTCTCTGCACAGACATTGTGGGTCTTTAGTGTTGCGCTTAGCAGCTTACTCATTAACAAATGAACTTGTATATTCAACATAGGTGTTAAGTTGTCTGCCAACTTCAGACAGTTCTGTGTAGTGCTGCTCTACATGCTGCTCAGATAAATCAAGCAATAAACAAAAAGCCACAGACTTGACAGTGTACCTTGGACATTACTAGCAATCAGCAGTCTTGTTCGTGTTAGTGTGCCCGTTAACAACCCACTGTTAAGATATTTCTATTTTACTGTATTATCATAGTGTCTAAAAAACAGCCATACAGAGAGCCACAGGACATCATTGAGTTTGAAAGTGGACAAATACACTGCAAAAGAAGTTTCCTGCCCAGAACAGAAATATACTGTGGTCAGGAAATGACTTTTATTTTTTTCCCCTTATTTTCCTTTGCCTGTCTTTGGTGTTTGTTTTTGTTTTGTTTTGTTTTGGTTTTTTTTTCTTGCATGTGTCTCAGAAAAAATTACATGGCAGTTTATGCTAATTATCCTTGGAAATTCATAACAATGAATTGCATTCAAGAAAACAAGTTTTAGTGTAGCATGACACTTGCAACTATGCAAGTCTTCAATCTTCATCTTACAGATTACTTTCTCAATTTTGATTTATAAGAATTCTAATTATTTATATATATATAACATGTTATGCATCTGTATACACCCAGGCAGTATATTTTCCTTGTAGAAACAATTTGTATACATGGCTTCTTGCCAAGAAAACAGCTTTCCTGACATTGGTATATCTCTGTGTCTCAGTCTGTCAGTTTAACTCAGCACAAACCTCATTTGGGGAGGACCTGTTTGCTAGGTAACTGCCTTCACTCTGTGCTGGGACATTAGTCATGGAGACTGGCTACATTGGTATGGAGTAGAAGAAAGATAAACCCAACTCAACACAACTCATCTGGTTGCAGTCCACTTAAAATGGGCATTTCCTCGGTGACCCCCAAAAGTAAATTTTAATAAATACCTTTAGAATGGTCTCTTTGCATTGCCCTGCTCCCATCTTGTAAGGGGAAAATGCTGTGCAGAGATGTAGCAGATTTTTAGGAACCTGGTCTCCTAGCTTTAGTTGTCTTCTGACATCTTTTGGGGTTTTTTCAAGTCTACATCTTACGCTAGAAGTAGGTAACCTTTGAATCTCTGTGTTATAGCCTCAACTGGATAAATAGTTCACCTTACATATATTCTGATTGTTAGGAATAAAAGCTCTATTTCATAGCAGCCGCAGGAACTGTAACTCTTGAGCGGTGCTCTCTGGAAAAACATACAGCCCAAAAATAAGAGGTGTAAGATCTTTGACAGAACCTGCTTCAGACCAGCAGTCATTCTGAGGTTTCCATGGAGATTAATGTTGTCAGAGGAGCAACATCTGAGTGTGGTTTGCTACAAATCAAGGCAGTAATGTTGTAGTGGTGAAATGAAGTCTTTGCACTTTTGTAAACTCATAAAATAGTGAAGCACATTTTCTCAGTGGATTGCAATTTGGTTTTGATTTCTGCTGAATATGAGCTGAAGTAATGCTTTTGCAGTGTGGTGGCTTTTCTGCAGTTCACATCAGTGCTGTAAGTGATGATTTCAGTACCATCTCATATGCCATCTGTTTTAGCTTTGATTGCTTTTCTCTTTACTTGCATATTTTGTGTATTCTCATATTACCTTATTAAACTCTCTGGTGTTTTCCATCTGCACTGGATTGGCTTGTCTTAAGGGTGATGCCCAGGTTTCCATCTGAGTATATTTGCAATGCATGATCATCAAAATTAGAGTGAATTTTCTGAAAATTAGGAACTGCCACAGAGCATAGTAAGCGTAAGAAAGGGAAGAAGTGGCAAAGTGAGAAAGAAGTTTAACATAGCCATAATTTAAAGCTAAAATTTGACCCTTAAGAATTTGAAAACTGTTGCTATTGCTTGCAATTTTAAAAAGATTAAAATGCCACTCCAGTGTGGCGAGATTACTGACCAAGGGACCAAATGTGTTAGAAACAGAACTGAAGGCATACCACTTTTTTGCCTGGGGCTTTTGCAAAGGGAGGGATTAGAAGGTGCGAAGGTGCCTCAATCCCACTGAAATTTTGTACCTTTTCAGTAATTCCTGAATAGGAAGCAAACCCTGCAAGCAGTGCTGGTTCCCTAATATTACCTAGAGTTTTTCCAGTTCCACAACTGTGGTTTTGCTATGTATTATTTGAGGGACTGTTGTAAAGCTAAGTTTACCAAAATAAAAGTCAACAAGCAGTGCTTAAATTTTACCTCTCTTTTTCAGGTTTGAGCAGAAGATGGGGGAAAAATGACTTGTTCAAAGATTTTGTGCTTAAGTTGAATCCAGTTTTATTACTAAGCCACTTGTTGCTTTTATAACTCTGCCTATAGAAAGATGCTTGTGTATACATGCACACATTCTGAAGAACAATCAGAATAACAGTAGTGATGGTAAACAATGTCAAGTCTCTGCTTGGCCTGTTTTTCTCAGAAGATTATTAAACAGAACAGTCTTTTCTGGAGCATCTTCTATGCTTCAGTCACCATACTTGGCTCTTGTTTCTGAACTGTTGTTGTAACAGAAACATCTTTTGCGTAGAGGGAAGCACCAGACTATGTAAACTTGCTTTTATGATTTGCACAGATTATCAAAATATACTCATATTTTGGATAATTTATTCTTTAGAAAGCAAAGTGGCAAAACACCTCTGAGTTCAGATCCTTTTATGTCTGAGTTCAGGAGAAAAGGAATTATTTCCCCATCCCCAGGCCAGTTTCCAAATTCCTGAAATGCAAAGCTTATACAGTGAGAGAATGACCTACTCGTACAGACAAACTGACAGCTCCTCCTGAAAATCAGGACAAGTTAATACATTCCACATGTTCTCTGCCCTAGTTTTTCAAATTTATTATTTTGAAAAGTTAAGTAAGCCTATCTTTATTTTGTGGAAAGTGTTTGGTGCCATTAGGCAGCAATGCTGCTGAAAAGAACAAAGCTGGAACAGCTTTTGATAATGTCCTCTGAGAAATGGCCCATTGCTATACAAGTGATACGAACAGGACTGTTCGTTCTCGCTGGGTGCTGAGCACTTGAAAATTCACACACTTCACTCATGAGCCTAAAAAGAAGTGAAATTCTTTTGAAGCCTTTAATATTGAGCCATTTTGAAAATCTGTCCCTGTATGTGTAATATGAACATATGCTGTATGACTGTTTTACAGTAGTGCAATTATAACTAAGTGTCTGACCATTAGCTGGAAGGCTAATCTTTTGTGTATTACTTGGCTTAAAGAAGGGGAAATATCTGTTGTGATATTATGGTCTATGAGCAGTACAGTCATTTTGCATGTCTGAGCTTAGCAGGTTAGCAAGTTTCATACTTGGATAGCGGGAGTTATCTCAGTGTTCGAAGTGAAGCCTGGGTGAAACTACAGGCTGCAGTCTTGTTATTTCCTGTGAGAGATTAAGGTTTAATTAAATGTTCTGTACTTCATAGCAGTGTTGAAGCACTTTTATGTTTGTTAAATGGACAGAGGAGGTACAGGGTTGAGGGAAGTTATGGAGAAAGAATATTGTTCCATATGTGTTTTAAACACATTCCTTCAAGAGAATACATTTTTTACAGTTACTGAGTCATGCAGATGATTGCATAATTGATTGCTGTTTTATATGCAAGTATCCTCCCATCTATCTCAATTCCTCCCTTCAAACAATGGCTTTTGACTGGATTCTGTTACTAGCATACCATGTTTGGCAATGTTTTGGTATGCTGAGTTTACTTGACCAAATACAAAGTTTACTTAACAAAAGATAAAGTAATGGCCTGACAGATACAGAGATAGGAATCACTAAGCTTCCAGCAGAGCATAGCATTTTTTTAATATTGCTGTTTTTTTTAATGTTTTGTTGTAAGAAAGAACAGTCAGATGTCTGTTTCCACCTCCTAATCTTCTTCCAGACCGTTGCTTTTTCTCTTCTCGTTGCCCACCATGCCAGTGGCTTTGGCAATGACAGATCCTTTTGTGTAGGTACTGACCTCCACACCTTTACTGGTGGACTAGTGGGAGGTACCACACCTGTTGCAACAACTGATCTTGAACAGAAAAAGAAGAAAAGGGGGGGAATCCCTCAAATCCTTCAATGCTTTTTGTCATGGTTGTTTTTAAAAACAGATTTTCCTTTCCTCTTACAAGCCAAGAGGGAGTTTATTTTGTACAGTAACCTTACAAAACTGATGATGGAAATGCAGATGCATAAAGCATAAACTAAAAAGGAATATCAGACCATCTGGACTAAACTATAGCCGTATCAGACCTTGGTTGGCAGGAATAAAGAGGTACTCTAAACGTATAGGAATGAGATCTAGAACTTTTAGTGTTGAATGTTTCCCATGAGCAGTCTGCAGTATGAGGCTCAAACCTTAACTTTTTCACTTTAGAGGCATGAATGTTGTTTTTTAAGACCAGCATTTATAAATGGAAGTGGACATTTGTAAATGTACACTCTGGAAATAGCTGCGTGGCCGACTACTTGTTTACCCTCAGCATGAATGTCTGCATGCAGAGTTTTGCAGGTGCAGCCAACAGACAAACATTTTTCCCATGCTTTTCAGCCATCCCATCCTTTTAGAACAGGGTCCTGCAAGTTGATATCTGATACTCTCAGTTTTTTTTTCATCAACTTTGCTATGCCACCATAATACTGTTTGGTTGCTGCAGAAGTTTCCACTTTTAGGATCAAGTAATTCACTTAGTCCAAGAGGTTGATATTGCCTACATCACGAAGAATACCAAAACCTAAGAAGTTCTTAGTTCTTTACATACTCTTAAGAAAGAAGCATTTTTAGCAAAGTGTTGTTTGATTTGTGTTTTGATGTAGTAACATAAAAAAACCTTATGTTCCTGTATGTTCTTCAGTTTATAAAAATGACTTGTGCTTCTGCAGGGAAAAAAAAATCCCTGAAGTTAGTAAAAAACGTTACCTTTTATAATTTCTTCCATGTTAAGAGCCTTCATGGTGCTCTGAAGTATGAGCAGTCTCTGGCTCTTACAGTTTGTACTCTGTAAGGTAGTAAAACTGGTATTGAGTCAGTGATGTCCATTTCTGCATTGAAAATCACCCAAGTTTGACAAAGTTTTAGACTTTTAAAGACAGTTCCTTGTATACTTAGTTTTACACCTAAATTCTCCAGAGATTTTCAATCGGTGAGCATGGCCTCTCCCATTTCTTTTTCCTCATAGTGTTGATATTGAGATAGGGAAATTATAACCCTGTATTTCTGCTGTTGGACTGCCTGGGGTGACACAGGACGTGCAGTCATATTGGAAATTGAACCAATGTTTGACCTGAATCTTGGTAGGCATTGCCTGTGAGAAGAGCCTCCCTGCTCAATAAACGTGTTTTAAATAGCTCATGAACAGTCAAAGCTGAAAAAGGGGTAGAAAGGCGCAGAAACTGAAGAACATGAGCAACTTTGTGTTTGGAGAAAGGAGACAAGGGATGAAGGAGACAAGGGATGAAGAAAGTAAGATGATGAATGAGAAGTGAGAGGAGTATGAGAGTTTGGAAAGGAGACAAAGTAGCTTGAATAACAGCAGAGGAACCCACCAGTTCAGCAGAACAGGGAGTCTGTGAAAAGCTGGGGGATGCCTGAACAGAGGAGAGAACCAACAGAAGAGGGAGATGGTTTTGGGTATCTATGTAAGGTGCAGAGGGGGCACTAGGGGTTTATACATAAAAAGCTTGGTAATAGGAGAGGAGAGCTGCCTTACCTAGTGATGTCTGATAATAATGAGTGAGAATAAGAAATCACAGAATATTAGGAGTTGGAAGGGACCTTATCCTAGGGGCCGTAAGGTATGGCTGCAAACAGTCGGAAAGATCAGCAGATGATCAAGGTTTAAAAAAATACTGCCTTTATGTTCAATTTCAGTATTTCTGTTTCAGTCCTAAAAATATGGCTTCTGTGTCCAAAGCTTGTCTGTTTTCTTTTCAATTATTCTCAGTTAAAGTTCCTGGATAAGATCTGTAAACTTCATCTCACCTAAAGTGCTGTACTAGCTTTATCAGTGTATCTCATGCAGATAATTTGAAACCTTAAAAACTGGTAGAAATTGATAGCATTTTTTTTTCCTTTCTGCAATGTAAGTTTTTTACTTCTTTAAAATCCAAGTGTAGACTTCTCTTTTTTTGAAGTCTATGGGAAAACAGTGAAGAAAACAGCAGGGCCACATGAGGGAATTCCATATTTATTTTTGGCTTTTAATTTCCATGAAGAGGAGGATCCTGTTGATGCAGAACATTTCTTTCTTTTTTTCCAACTTGCAGATGTTATGGAAGCGTTAAAAGTTAGTTCCTTGTTGTCAAGATTCCAAAAGAGATGTTTGCTTAGTAGACGACATATAATATTTGCGTAACTTTGTAAACAGCTTTTGGGCTGGTATTTCATAGGCAGGATACGGAGCTGTATTATCAGAAAGTATTACTTCTGAAATGCATGTTGCGTATGCAGAATTGATCAGGTTATAAATGAGTATGACCACAGTCGTTGAAAAGACACATGTAGAACATTAGTAGTATAAAAACAGAGGTAAGTGTCATTGTAACTGTTCTCTAGGTAAAGTGTGGTTCATGGTAGAAAAGGTTACATGCTTGATTTATCAGGATTTTACCATTGCAAATCTCTGAAGGAGGTGGCCTAAACCTGGAAATTTAGTGTTTCGGAAGATAAAACATCATATACAGGAAAGGTAACTGTTGCATTTCAGAATAAAACCTTCACCTGCAACATCTGAAAATCTTTAGATATTTACCACCTGTAGGAAATTACTCCAAAATGTTCTCAGAGAAAACTGACTGAAGAAATGGTTTGGCTTCAACCTCCCATTTCTTTTAAAAGATAGTATCAAAGCAACAGGACAGGCACGAACACAGGTTGCATACATACTGGTGATTGCCTTCTTTCAGCTCTGCTTGCAGGAGATGCTGTTTGCTGTGGGGTGCAAATCATCCCTGAAAATGAGGCTGTACCTGATACCAGTACCTGATAATTCTGAATTATTGGGCTAAGAGTTAGTGTTCCTTAATAGATACATAGAGAAGTCTATGGTATTTCCAAGGGCTGTCACAGCATCCATAGAGCATGTGTGCTGCTCCATAGCACCTAAACCAGACCTTCTGACTTTGGCTTTGACTGCCCTGGTATTTTTTTTCCGCAGTCACAAAGATAGTTGGATAAACCCAATGACAATGCCTGTTCTCCTACAGAGAAATTGGAATGAGGGTTGTATTCATTGCTTCACTTGATCCAACTTTTGCAGTCCATTTAAATGGGAGTCTGATTAGACTCTTTTGTGAGGAAATTACATATTTAACTGTAAAACTGCAGATGTAGCTATTTTTAGAAATCTACGCCCGCCCATCCTTGTACAGCTGAAAACGGCTTGTCTTGCTTCAGACAGAGGGGTGACAAGATATGCAAGCTAGTTACCCAGTTGGGCCAGGCTGTCTTACACCTTAAAGATTATACTGATGGAATTCTTTTAAGTACTGTTCTGCACAGAGTCCATGCAAATTAGCTAATTACCAGCCTCTGCACATGCTTCCATGAGTGCTGAATAGTGGTACAGAATGATTTAATTTCTCTAACATATTCTCTTGGCACTTTTCATGCAGAATTATTCTCTAAAGTATCCCTTGATACTAGATCCTTGGTGGTGTTCCAAAAGGAGTTCAAGTTAAAAACCATTCAGCGTAATTCAAGTGTTAGTAAACCTAGATTTGTCACTGGCATCATACAGTTTTACTGTCTGTAATGCAGGCTTTCCTCTTCTCTCACAGTGTTTAAACTGTGAATTAGGGAGTGTTGCTAGCACTGGTTATTCATGTGATATTCTCTTGGGAGAGTAATTAAACTGAGGTGATCATAGGAATCTTAATTTTTGCAAATTCATTATGCTTAAAAGAAAGACTATATAGAGTTCTTGGTTACATTAGTAAATGAATATGATTGTCTTCCATTGTGATTTTCAGTTTTGCACTGTGCTTACTCTGAAATGTGTGCTGCTATCAGAGACAGTAGTGGAGTACTTCAGTTTCCCATTGAAATTTTTGTGAGAGTTTGTATACGGGGTACAGTAACATTTTGACTGGCTGAGTGTAAATAATTTAAAAAGTTTTGGGATGTGGCCAGATTTAAGCTAACAGGAAAATGAATTTGGTCAAAAGGTTCTGTTCTCCACTGTAGTTGGGTCCAAATCCTAGAAACACTGTTAGTATGTGTTAACTCATTAACTTTATTGCAACTATGAAGTAAATCTAAATATAGACATAGGCACTGGCAAGTTAGTTCTAGTAATTGAAGCATGCTGACATTACTGTAGATTTCTTTAGTGGTAGCTGCATCTTTTAGCTGTCTAGATACCGTTTAAAAAAAAAAAACATGCAGAGTAAGACTCAGGCAGGAAGGAGTAGTGTCTGCACATTATTTATAATTAGACTTGGCAATCAAGAGGAAGTTGTAGATCAACTAATTATATGTTGTTGGTTGCCTGTCTGTCATTTTGTTACAGTGTTTCAATTACCAATATCACAATTTCAATTTGAGAAAATCGATTTCATTATGTTTAATAGTTGAACAAAAATGGTTAACATAGAACAAAAATATATCCAGGAAGTTCAGAAGATGAGTGTATTGTTTGTATTTCTTTGCTCAGTGGAGGTTCCCTTTTTTCTGTCTCAGAAATAATAGATTAAGGCTCCCTTTCGATTTATTTCAACAGCATCAATCTCATAAATACCAACAAAAGCAGAATACCTCCACCCCCAAAACACAGTAGCTGCTAAGTGAAAGTAGCTGTAATATATGTTGTTAACCCTTTGTAAGTATTTGTAGATCATAGTATTACATCATAGTTGGACCTTGGTAGTCATATAATTGCTTAGATGGGACTGTGTGTTTATGTCTCGTAAAGCCCATGTGTTCTCATTCTTCTTTAATTCCTTGCCTCTTTTCAATCCAGGCTGAAACTGGGTTGAAAATTTTAGGTAGCAAATCTCTTGCAAGTACTATAACTTATCTCAGTGACCTAAACATGATGATAAGGCTTGTACAGAAAAGTGCTTTGGTCTGTACTTTGTTTTCTGTTTTAAGCAGCTAAGAGCAGCAGACTGGCGTTAAGTTGAAATAAAGTGTATTTTGCAGCCCCTAAAGAATTATGTTCCTATTTTTTGAGCATCCTTATTTTTCATTCATTAACTTCAAACCAGTTAGACTAAATTTAAAAAGGAAAAATTATTTCAGAGTTGTGTAAACTGGAAACTATGTAGCAAAAACACTTAACAGTTTTCTTGTAAACTTGTCATGGCTTATTCTTTAAGCAAATTATTCCCAGCCAAGTTTCATAAACTGTGGTGCTGGCCTTTCAAGATCACTTCTGTCCACTGGCCCAGCATGTGCTGATATCTTAGATGTCACAGCATGCGTGTTTTGCCAATTCTGACAGAGCCTGCACATCCAAATTCCTGATTATAGGTTGTACTGGAAATCAGTATTTTTAATTACAGCTTGTATTTTGGGGCGGGGGGGG
>NW_010198310.1:90019-95084 GCF_000695765.1 Mesitornis unicolor
GGGGGAGGGGGAATAATTTACTGTGAACTTGCCAGAATTCTTACATTAGTATCTACAGCTGGGTTTTCAAAGAGCCTGATGGGAACATAGCTTCTGTAGTTGTCTTCAAGAAACTGAGACAGAGCTTAATGCAAGTCCAGTACTAAAGCTCACAACCATGCCTGGTTTGGGGTTTTTTGTTCATTTGTTTGTTTTGTTTCATTGTTTTGTTTTGTTTTGTTTTAATTATAGTCCTCCCCATGACTTCTGAATGAATGGTAATTACTGGAGTTTGTGTGCTTCCTAATTGGTTATGGTAACGAAATTCTAGGAAGGATTTGTTGGAGTACCGAGTATTGGGCACAGTACCTCAGAGGAAGTGTGGTCCCTGGACAGAGTTGAAAGGACAGACATAGTATGATTGCAGTATATGAAAAGAGAAAAGGTTGAATGAACTGGGGTTGTTTAACCTAGAAACCGTAAAGCCTTCATATCCAGATTGGCAGTTTGATTTTTTTTGAGTGCATCCAGTCATCAATTGGAAAAGTTTATTGCAGTTGTCTGTGTCCAGTGCTGCTTTTTGCCTTTCGACATTTAGCAATACTTGTGTGTGCTCTGAGATTGCTAAGGGACGATACCTGTTCAGTAGCAGTGAACATTTGCTAAGCAGCCATGTTTATTGCCCGTTTTCAGTCTTCAGCATTTACAGGATGCTTTATGTGAAGCGCAACGCAAACCGGCAGTATGTCTATTCAGAAACTGAAGAGTTTGTTTCAAATTTGTCATTCAAAAGTGCATGTAATTTAGAACAAAAATTACCAGCCATTCTAAAAGTGAGGTGGTCATTAGCCATTGGCCATTACCTTCTAAGTACTGTACCATCTTGTTTTGCCCTTTATTTTTACTGTTTCCTTTCCTTAAGCCTTGTCTCATAACTATTCATTTCTTCAACAGCCACTAGATGCAAAACTGTACTGCTCCATTGGGTATCAGCTTTACACTTATTTTACTGACGTCCATTGCTGCTACTTGTTGCAAATGTAGTGCTTGGGAGAGCAAGTGATGATTGCTCACTCTGCACCAAAATTGGTGTTCTCGGTACTATCCTACCTAAGACCTCTCTGAGACATCCAGTTGTGTAGCAGACATTTGACATACCTTTACAAGCTCATACAGACTCTGTGCAGTTTGTTACCTCCCTCTGTGCTGTGAGGTAGGTTGCAGGTTGCCAGAGTTGTCCAGTTACCTGTTGTACTTTGGGACGGTGCCTGTGGGATCTCCAGGTCTCTCTTGCAAATGCATGAACAAATCTCACATGAGGATGTTTTTCTCTTCCATTAGCCATCTGGAGCTCTTGTAGGCAGCCTTGGCGAATCACATCAGACAAGTAAAAATACCTGTGCTTCTATGAGCAGTATGGAAGTGTATTTGCAGGATGCCACTTCCTGATTGCCTGACTGTTTGTCTCCCAGAGAAGGTCTGGGCTATGTCTAGGGCTCCATTCAGTTTTGGATGCTACACTCTGATAAGATGCCAGCACTCTGCAACAAAAGCACAGATTCACAATTCACACAATTCACTCTGGTATCTTAAAAGCATTATGAGGCATTGTCTGCTGTGTTTCTCTGCCTTCTTTAAGATGCGTCCAAATTTCCAACTGATTTTTTTAAAATTATCATTACTGTCTTTAGGTACTGACATCTTTTTTTCCATGAAGTGACAACTAGGCTATGAGGCAGATGAAGCTGCCTGTCCTAAACACTGTGTGGACTGAGCATGTTGTCTGCTGTCTCTCTCGTCAGTCATCATTAACATTAGATCAGTTTATCAGTTGAATAACTTTTAGACCAATTACAGTCTGTGAAAGTGATCCTTGGAAAATTGATCATTGTTTAACCACGGGTTTTAAATGCTCAAGAGGTTTCTGCAAAGAGAAAAGGAAAAGCTAATCTACCATGGATGGCATCTAGGGTAAGAAATATGGAAATCTTTGGTGTGAGGATTATTTAAAGTAGGAAAAACTTTTCCAGGATAATGGGTAGAGAAGCATGTGATAGGTTGCCTGTGGAGCATATTGCCTTTGGAGGACTGAAGGTGTTTGATAGACGTGACTAGCTTTCACTAGAGTGGAATGGGTTTGGCCCTTCCAGGGGCTGGATAAGGGAGTAGATTATTTTTCTGAGTCTTACCCAGTACAAGAACTTAATGTTTGTTGTTGTTGTTGGTTTGGGTTTGTTGGTTGGTTTTTTTTGGAAGTAGGAGGTATTTTGATTAAAATTTTAGCATAAAAACATATTCGAAAGATGTGCATTTCCATCAGTTCAGTACTGCAGAATTTGGTAGCTTTCTATCTGAAAAGATGCACACATCTTTTAAAATCGTGTTACATGAAACATATGTCATTATTTCATTTAACGAAAAATGCTAAATAGTTATACATTAACATTCAAAGATCTGCAAAACTGCCTGAAATCAGATATTTTCTGACTTACTCTGATTTAATGTCAATAATTTATTAAAATTACCAGCTGTGTCCCTTTGCCCAAGAGTTTCAATCTTTTAAATCCTTAAAAACAATTAAATTTTGCATTAAAATTTTAGTATGGTTAACTAACAAAATAATAAGGTATCTCAAAGCAGTCCGTGTGCATTGAATAATGCAGGTTTTTTAATGTATCTTTTACCTTTATATACATGTATATGTGTATGTATATATAGATATAAAATCTTGAAAGCTTGCTGTTAAGAAACGGACCATTTTGAATATAGTTGACAGCACATCAGAAGATAAATCTTCCTGATTACTGTGGACCTTTTAGTCACTAAATGTTGCATTTAGAAAAGCTTACTCTATAAAATGAGATAAATAATTTGAAGTAAAGCTACCCAAAAGCTAAGATCTTATCTAGCAGCAGAAGCTGTACTTGTTAATTTTCCAAGCATGTAGAGGACAGCAAGAGTTTATGCTTAAATAAATCAGATTAAAATACAGCTAGTGTTTATTCTTCATGATTGTAGTTTGCCACTAGTCACATCTTTTGCAGCTGACACTTTAATATGGTGCTATACTTGATGACGTTGTCATACTGATTTTAATCTGTCCTTTTAAGTTTGCCTAGTCTATCTGTATTGTTTCCCCTGTGTTAAGGGATCACTACAGACAGGAGTAGGAGACTTTAATATGACTGAAGCCATATTTTCAAGCATTGATCATTCTGGTAAGAGTATCTATTAAAGGTGATTTAATATAGAGGGAATTACAAAGCTAAGCAAAAGTTTAAGTCTTACTATAAATTACGGATTCCTCTGTGGCATTTAGATTGTTAATATTTGGAATGTATCTTGGGGAAAATGGTTTTGAATCTAGACAAATTCAAAGCATGGAATAAGAGTGAATGAGAAACCTGCAAATTAACATGAGAATATTGCAGATCCAGCATGATGACATTATGAATTTTACTTTGGCTCAACTATTAGAAATAATTTTGCTAACTATGACTGAAGAGTACAAAATAGAACTAGAAGCAGGGTTCTTATTTCATGTTTAACTTGTGTGATAATGGAAATCGTAATGATTCACTGGAGTTTACAGAAGGCTGTGAGTTAGGTGAGTCTCAGAGGTGATTCTGGCTATCTCATAAAACTTTTTATTATTATTATTATTATAATATCTCCATGCTACTATGGAAGGTGTAGTCTATGGTTTGCAAACCTATAGATCAAGTAGCTTTATACATCTAAATGAGCAAAATTCTCCCAGCTGGCTACTTGAGTATGCATAGATGCTTAACTGCAAGCACAAATGTAATAGTTGAACAGTGTCAGATTAGGTGTTCTGGTGAAAATAGACTCTCTGGTATATAAAATTAATACCATTTTACATCTGGTGGATGATAAATAAAATTATTCTCTTGGATCATCTCTATTGTCTGCCCTTCATAGCCTTTCTCTTGTCTGCGAGAGAGGTCTGTTTTTCTGGGGAGCTTTCTGACCATCTGATGAGCACTACTGTATGAAGTCAAGTTTATTACTGTACTAGAATTTTATTTTTAAATCCTGAAGAGATTTAAAGATGATTTTTTCCTTTCTACCTCTTAATTTTCCATTGTTTTATAAGGGAAGCATTGAATATATATGCAATATGCTGAAAATTAAGGTAAAAATATCAAATTTTAATTTAAGCTCACTGATTCCTCCTGCTGTATACATACATTTTAACCTCGAGAAGCTGATTAAGTATATGTCAGCATATGTTAAGAAAATAAGATTAGCAGTCTGTGAAAAAGGTAAAATTGTACTATTTATTAAAAGATTTGGGTAGAGAAAATGTCTTTTGAATTCACTAGCATTGTCTAATGTTTTCTTCAACTTATTTTTTGGTTTTCAGCTTTACCATTTATTGCCATTTTCTGCCCATCAGATGTCTATTTTAGTGCTTTTCAATAAATAACAAGACTTAAGCACAGATTTTGTCGCTGTGCATTGCTATGAAGCAGAGGGGTGTTGTGTTACAGAAGGGTAGGAAATGAAACAAGTTAGCTTTATTTTTATTCCCTTCTTTCTGAGAGGTAGTATTAAAAATGACACTATATATATATGAAGAGTACACAGGTGTATACAACAAAAATTTATCACCGTGGGGAAAAAACAAGGTGAAATTAAGATGTTACATAAGATCACCTTGTTAATCTTCAAAAAAAAGTGTATCATTTCTCAATGCCTGTTAACTAAAGTACATTCTCTAATCCTGAAACATTTTTCTTTTGTAAGATACAAAAAACCAAGTTTCTATGACGTTAAAATGGAGTGAATGTGTAATGTATCCAAGAGTGTACTCATGTTATTGTCTTAAATCAAGTTTGTCCTGATGTCCACAATGCACAGAAACCTTCCTTAAGTACTATCACTTTCGGTTCATTCCACCAATATTCCTCACTGGTCCTCTGGATTTCAGCTTTTTATATCTGGTTAATGTTGATATTGACTCCTATTCCTGTGGCTTAGTCTTTATTATTGGTTATGTACGAGTAAATAGTCCCCATGATTTTGTTTACAAAATCACAGAATCACAGAGCGTTAGGGATTG
>NW_010198311.1:0-13053 GCF_000695765.1 Mesitornis unicolor
TATATATATGTATGTATATATGTATATGTATGTATATGTATTTGTGTGTGTGTACATATATATGTACACACATAAAGAGACAGAAATGAATATAATACTTGTCTCAAAGCCATTTCTTCCACAGACATTTTACTGCAGTGCAGTGAAAAAAATCTTGATTAAGGACTGTAGATCACAGTCACATGGCCACTCTGCAGACAGAATATAAAAAGAACAAGTATCTAAATGTCCAATGCAATGGTCAGTTTCTTAACTACTGCATAACCACATCTATTCCTAAGTCTATAAAATATTTTTGCTACTACATAAAGAGAAACAGCTATTTCATGCAAAGGATTAAAAAGAGATTAAAAAGAGATTTGGTATTTCAATACAAGAGGAAAAACAAGCAACAACAGAAAACATAAGCCTTTTGAGATGTGTGGAAATAAACTTCACATTAACTAGTAAATAACCTAAGAAGTAAAAGCACCTGAAACACCACTTGTAAATTTAGTTTCATTTATTTCAGATAGACTGTCAAAGCACCAGCAAAATAATGTCTTAGGGGAAATGCTATAGGTACCTATTCCACAGGTACAAGAGAGAGAGACATAAATAAAAATAAAATTAATGGAAGCATATATAAATTAAGAAATCTTTTTATGTTTCTGAGGATATAATGCTCTGTCAGTGACATACCATGTCAACTTATTCCTGTTAGTCATTCAGGGTAAAATAAATCTGCTTCTTTTTCCTTCTATCATTCATCTTTTTTGACAGGTAACGTTGTAAAGAAGTGTGTCAGTCAAGGAGGGTGGTATATGCATCTTGTCACTTCACTGGCACTCTAAATAATACTATGTTTGCACGTAAGAAATATAATTGTCAATAGCAGTCTTTGGATATACATAACAAAATCTGAACCTTGGTGAGGGATGCAGAAAGCTAGGAGCAACACGGAAAGTTTGCATTGCCCACATTCATAAACCAGATAATTACATACATAAATGATAAACTGATTATATTAATTGAAGTAAAAAAACACTGGAGTTTGGCTTTTGCTTGTTTGTTAGCTTTCACCAGATATCAAGAAAAAATCTGTGAAGTTTCTGAAGTATCCTGGCACAGGGGTGATTAAATTTTAGAATGCCTATATCAGGTTACCTGTTTTTTTGCTCTAGAAGGTTTCTGTTTAATTTGATAACACATCCACTCTGTGGAGAGTCAGTGTACATTTCCTCATCAGTGTATTTCTCTTCATCTGTGGACTGTATATTTTCTAGGACAACATATATATGTACTGATCTTCCACAGAGCATACTTTCCTTTAGACCCATATTAGCATCCTTTTAAGACATGTCATCAAATATTTCATGTGTCTGGTGTTTTGAAAGTTTGTTTCAAGGTAGCTTTAATACATTCCTAGTCAAGTGTGTATTTTTGCTTCAGAGTTGCCACATTTCTTACAGTCTTTAGAAATTCAAGCTACAAAATGATTCTAAAAGATTATAGCTTTCTAAGTACTTGTTATTAGTATTTATACAATAATGGCAATGTTGTTGATGGTTTGGGTTTAATTCTTGTTTTTATTTCCATTTGTTTCTTTTTCAGGTTATAGCAAACTGTCAGCATGTAAAGTGAGATGAATTTAATCTGGAGCAACTGAAAAATTGTAGGAATGAGAATACACCAGTAGAAGAAACACGCACTGTGCAAAAAATACTGACATAAGAGACTCTAAACAACTAAATTAATGTAGAGAAAGAAATGCTACCTACAAAAATTAATTGCTACTAGAGTAATAAAATTGCTACTAGAATAAAAAATTTCTCTAGAAAAATAACATATATTTTTGTAGCATGCTGTGTTGTTGATTTTATTCAGCTGTCATGCTTCAAAGAAAGAAAGATTTTTTTAAAATATACCTTTTGAAATCCTTTTTTGTCTTTTGTCTTTTCCCTCAAGCAATACCCAGCAATGAAATCTGAACTCCTTACCAGCACTGTAGTAAAGTTCTTACTTTGTTGTAGTTTATCATGTAACATTATTTTTCAAATATCTACAGCAATCATTACCTTATCTGTATTTTTTCTTAAAACTCCTTTCATTGTTATTGTTTCTTCACAATGTTTTCACACTTTCTCAGAAAGTCTGAATTCTAATGTAAACAGTAAACAATTTTTTTTAAGTCAAGGAGAAAGATTGTGGCTACCACAATGATTCTGTGTGAGATATATTATTCATAAGCAGGATTTAAAATTGCAGAAGTCAAACAATTTCATCATTCAAAAATATCTTCAAATTCAATTACACCTTTAAACATTTTTTTAAAATGGTATGGAATATATCTGAATTTCTCCAGCAGTTTAAGAAATTATTCTTTCTCTGGTTTATTAAAAAAATAATCAAGGTATCTTATCTTGTTGAAAAGATTATTTACAATGGTAACTCCGTTAACAATTTGGAGGTTTAATTCTATTCTTTCAGATTTTGTTGTATCTCTGTCATTAAGCCATTCTGAATCAATAGCTAGAAACAGAAAAATTCTCTGATCTCAGATTCTATCTCACCATTATGTAAATTGCCACTGATTCACAATTCAACTGCAGTACTCCTTCAAGGAGAAACTACATATCCAGAACTCCAAGTACTAAGTAAGTATTTCAGAAGTATGAAATGCAAATTATATTGATTTGTTGGGGAAAAAAAAAAAGATAATTACAACCCTCCTCCCAAAAAAAATAAGAGCAGCAAAAAATTCCACCTGCAATCAATGATCAGAAATTAATATGTTAGCTCAAGTCTATTGAAAAGTGATGAAATTCTGCAGTTCAGTGCTTGCTGATAACCCTTTTTAAGGCATAATGTGATAAAAAAGGTAACCTTAGATTTTTGAGTTTCAGTGCATGCCTTACACTCTGATTGCTACTTGGAGACAAATGTAAACTCCATGTAACTTGATGACTGACTCTTAGGAACTGGAGTCGAATTATCCAAGAATTCGTGGATGGTGGACATTTCCAGAAGATTTAAACATTTTCTGCATCTGACAAATGTAGAATATTTGCAAAAATTTATTAGTAAGGAACATGCACAAAGTGCAGCTATATGAACCTTTCAGATCTGCTTATAAATTTCAGGTTTGTTCATAGGTTTGTCCATTAAAGTCTCAATTTACAATCACTCAGACAAGACCCAAGTGTGAAAAAACAGCTTTTCATTACATATGGACCAGTATTCACTCTCTGCTTCACAAAATCAGGTATGGATTCAAGCAGAATGTACCAAATCTGTCCTGAGAACTGCAACACAGTTAGGTGTTGTTCTAATTAGCTATACACTCTCCTTTATGACTTTTAAGTATCATTCTCATTTATATCAAATGGAATGTAATCTTGCTAGAGACCTCTTTCCTTATTAAGATTAAAATTGAAATTCTTTGTATTTTCACATTTATGTTTCCAGTATTGCAATTATCTGCTTAAAGCCAGCATTAAATATTAGTTTCAAATTACTGTTTAAAAGAAATTCTGTAAAAATTCAATGATGAGATGAAAATTTCAACACCAAAGTAAGGATAATTATGTTCTTCAAAAACAATACTTAGTAATAAGTGCCTTTATTTGAGCAAGTTGTATTCCCAAATATTATTGAGGTTGCAGTTAGTTTAAAACACTTCATGTCTGCTGCTCCTTCTTCCTCACACTCTTCTTCTGCTCCAGCTTGTGATCCCTCACAAAAGATACAGTTCTTTATGAACCGTTCCAACATGGGTCTGTTCCCATAGGCTGCAGTTCTTCATTAACTGCTTCAGCACGGGTCCTTTGCATGGGGTGCAATCCTTCAGGAGCACACTGCTGCAAGATAAGTCCGTGTTCCATAAAGGATATTAGTCTGATATGTGGCTGTGACAGGAGGGGGAAACCCTCCCGTTGAGTCACGAGGTTCAGAAAGGACCCCCTTGCTTTCTAAACTCCTTCTCAGAGAGGAGCCTAGGTGTGCCTGGATCCAGTCTTGGTCTCAGACTTGGTCAACTGTTTATGTCTAATAGGGATTATGTGAGTAGCCACTTATCAGAGCCAACATTTGCCTGTCAGAGTCATCTCAGGGGCTTTCACTGAAACAGATTCACAAAGTTGAAAAAGAGTCAACCTTTGCTTGTCAGAGACCTCTGAGGGACTGTGACGAAAAGAGACTCTACTGCAGAGTTTAAATTGAACAATTTATTTGAACAACATGTGCAGATCCAGTACGTCACTATTGCAGGTTTATGGATACAATGGAGAATGCGCTACTGCAGTTTTAAAAGAAAGACTACACTATTTACAATCACGAGAGATTCACAAAATGCACTATTGTAACTACAACAGTCACAAAATGCACTATTACAGCCCACAGGCAATTCATGACAGACCGCAGACCACTCACAAAACTCACTGTTACTGGTCATAAGCAATTCACAACAACTCCCAGACTACTCACAAAATTCACTATTACAACTCCCAGGCGATTCATGGAACACACTGTCACAACCCACAAACAACTCAGAATACCACACGTGTGTTAGTCAATCACCTGTGACTACAAACTTAAAGCCTGCCAAATATTCACTTACCCCTCCAGGTAAGGGCTCCCACGTAAGTTACCTTGGCCAGAATTCTGACCAAGGGGGAAAGGTTCTCATCACTCCATGGCTGGAGAAGTAACTCCCTGTTTCTAACCTGAATCTTGAGGTTTTTATCCCCTGATGTACGAGACAGCAGGCAGGGGCATGTCTGAGTAGATAAGACCATCTGGGTGGTTGTTTCTTCCGCTTCTGTATGCTCTATCTCTTGCATATCTTTGTATTGTTTGGTCCCCTGGGGTCAGAGGGACATCCTCCAGCTTATTTTGTTTTACTTTCCGGCAATTTAATAGTGGTTTGATTGGGACTCAGGGCATACTATTTGTTGGGGAATTTCAAGGCTCAGCTCAGGTTTCAGTTCTTTGAATGATGCAACACTGCCCTGTTTAGTTTCCTTCTTACCAGACAACTCAGGGCTGAGCTATCTACACAGTTCCCCATGGGTCGTTTCTGCAGAGACAGGGCCTCAAGGCAATCTAAGGCTGAGTTGCTCCTGCAACCCCCCACAAGTCGCCTGGTGCACTGGACATTACTGAAACCTGTTTAAACTATGAACCAGACCGATCCTTACAGGGACTTTCATTGAAACGGTTTCACAAGGTTGAAAAAAATAGATTAAGGTAACATATATAATAGACTCAAAATTGCCAGTGATAAATGCATTGTCTTACACAAATACAAATGTCATCCCAAAATTTAAATGTATATCTTTATAGCGTTAACTACCATTAATCATACATACACTACAATAAGTAAGCACTAAAAGAAGTAGGCACTGCAATAAACAAATATAGATTGATACTTAGCACTATAGTTAATTATCAAGATTCTCACCAAGAAGGCGTCCCTGTCTGGGGGATTGAAGAGACATCCAGGCCCATCAACACATCCAACCATTGGTGTACTTGCCCTCCTCCCCAGAAACAGAGGATTGTAAATGCCAGATTTATACTCTTGGCAAGGGGGACTTAGGACAATTAGTGTGTGTTGGTTGGCCTTTAACAAGGCTTGTTATGTGTTCAATCAAGAGTGGGGGCAGTGAGGACGAACAAAGGAGGTCTGCTTAGCTTCACCAAAGTAACATCAGACTGTGATGCCTCCTTCCAACCCTGGGTGGGATTCAGTGCTAGACCACTAGCACTTACTGGCACAAGAGAAACACAGTGCTGAGGATCTGCATTTGTTACACTGTATCCAACACCTCCACGCAAGCCTTGTCCTTCACATTCCACAGTCCCCCATCACCCATAGTTCCTGCCAGAAAACCTGCTCCTGCACTTGCTCCTCCCTACGCGTTGCAGCTCTGGCCTGGAGCCTGCTCCAGTATGAGATCTCTATGGGCTGCATTTTTCTTCAGAGTACATCCACCTGCTCTGGTGTGGCATTTTGCATAGGCTGCAGGGTGGAAATCTGTTCCACCCTTAACCTTCATGGGCTGCAGGAATACAGCCTGCTTTACCACGATCTTCTCCATGGGCTGTAGGGGAATCTATGTTCCAGTCCATGGGGGACCTCCTTCCCCTTCTTCTTCTCTGACATTAGTGTATGCAGCGCTATTTCTCTCACATTTTCTTACTCTTCTTCACAGCTGCTGCACAGTGGTTTTTAAAAATTTCTTAAATATGTTATCATAGAGACACCACCAGCATTGCTGATGGTCTCAGCTTTGGCCAAAATTGAGTCTGATTTAGAGCCAGTTGGAACTGGCTCTGTTCAACATGGGGGCAGCCCCTGATCTCTTCTTATAAAGGCCACCCTTCAGCCCCTCCTTGCCACATAAATCAAGTGTTTAAAGAGTTATAATTAATATTATTAAGGGTTATAACAAATGCCATAATGATTATTGCTAAAGAGAGGGTTAAATTTAGTTTTCACTATTTACCTTCTTTTTTCATAAGAATATAATGTATTTCCTTTAATGAATGACTAGCAAATAAGCTTTTCTATGGCACTTCATAGCAGCCACTTATCGTTGCCATTATGATAATTTCAACCTAATTAACATGTAATGGTATATCCTAACTCCTTTTTAATCTCCTATAAATAGTAATCTTTGCATAAACCATATATTTTCTCATGACCTCTGACTAATTAGGTCACCAAAGTCTTGAACAGAGTGAAGTTTTGTTGGAAGAAAAAAGTGGGAAGCACATGTACAGTAGTAGTTTTACTTGTTATTACTAGACTTACAGTATTTTATCATCTGAAAGGGAAACCCTAGTCATGAATGCAAAAAACCCTACAAATAAGTCCAAATACACAGTATCTTTAAAGAAAACACCAACATTCCTGCAATTTAACTTAGAGAAGTGGTCTGTGACTCCCAATAGATTTTATTGTACTAAAACGTATTAATCATGTGTGCTTTAGCTTCTAAATCAAGACTGAAAAATAATTAATATGACAGTTTAATAATGACTATATTCGAGAAACTGTAGAAAGCTGTATATATGCATGTAAAAATCTGTGTTTGAACACATACCAGGGGAATGCAGTACTGATAGTTAAATGCATACACAAACAGGAAAATAATAATTAAAAAAGCTAGGAAAGCATGAGTTAACCAAAGGAATGAATAACAATAATTAAAATTATTTTGTAGGGGCTGTCTTCTGAATGTTTAGTCTTTCAGTCGATGCTTCAAAGCTTTCTTGGAAGTTATGATTGTTGAAACACTAATATTTTTTGAAAAGGTTGGAATGAATGGCATCAGGAATTATAAGTTAAAAGTCTCCAGAAAAGCACAAAGCTACAAAATTGTGAAACTATAATATAATAGATGAGTCTGTTCATTCTGCTACTCAGTCTTTTATCTATTTAATAAGCTTTTAATCCTTAAATTAGGTTCTGTATATGTGGTATACGGTTCTAACCTGAGAAAGTCCACTCTCAAACTTAGTAACCAAGTATTTTTGCATTCATAGTTTCCTAGGGTTAGGCAGACAGTTTTTACTTAGATGTTTTCCCAACAGACACTGAGGTTGTGATCCCTCCGATATGGATGCACAGAAACCCTCTGGAAAGAAGTAGACAGGAGCAAGAGAAATATAAGGAGGCAAAAACCTGGCACTCATCCACTTGTTTTCAAGAGAATGCAAATGCTTTATTAAAATGCATTTCTTCTGACAAAAGAGGGACATTTCTGAGATTTCATGAATTTTCACTGATATTTTTGTCCCTGTAGCAGTCTGTCTAGGAACTGTTCCTTTCATAGATGAATTATAAAATTGCAGTCTAGACTTCTCTGAGGTTAAGGCTTTAACATACATTCTAATCTTTAACATACATTCTAATCAGGTAGAACAACTGAGCAGTGGTAATGAAAAAAAGCAAAAAAAAAAAAGGCTTAAGGCCTCCCCATATGCATGCATTTGAACTCCTAAGATAATTCTGTAGCTAGAATAAAGGGAAAACTACTTTAAGATCATCAAGTTCAACTGTTATCTAACTTTGTCATGCCTAATTCTAACCCTGGTCCCTGACCACCTTATCTAGATGACTTTTAAATACATCCAAGGATAGTGATTCCACCACTTCCCTGGGCATCCTGTTCCAGTCTTTGATAACCCTTTCAGTGTAAAAGTTTTTCCTAATGTCTAACCTAAACCTGTCCAGGTCCCTCTGAAGAGACTTCCTAATCTCAGGCAGATCAACACTTTCACCTAACTTGGTATCATCTGCAGATTTCCTGAGGCTGCACTCAATCCCCTCATCTGTATCACTAGTAAAGATATTAAACAGAACTGGCCCCAGTACTGAGCCCTGGGGAACACCACTTGTGGCTGGCCACCAATTGGATTTAATTCCATTCACCACCACTTTCTGGGCCCAACTATCCAGGCAGTGTTTGATCCAGCACCATGTACATCCATCCAAACCTTGGACAACTAGCTTGTTCATGAGAATGCTGTGGGGAACAGTATCAAAGGCTTTACTGAAGTCCAGGTAAGCAACATCCACTAAGTGGATCACCTTGTCATAGAAGGAGATTAGGTTCTCTAAGTAGGATCTGCCCTTCATGAACCTGTGTTGACTAGGCCTGATCATTTGGTTCTACATGTTACAGTAAGGGCTCAATCATAAAGAAACTTATCCATTCACGACCGTATAATATAGCTACAATTGATCTTATAATCTTTATTCTGCAGAAAAATAAACTGGTTTAATGCTTAATGGTTGCTACTGAAAAATTAGCAAATATATTGGTTTGAGTCCTTTCTCAAAATCTAGGGAAATTTAATAGAAACATTTAAGATGCCTATTTTCAGGGTTTTTTTTTCAGATTTCACTTTTTTCAGTCAGTTAACATCACAAGGTGTTTTTGCAATTATATTATCTACAGTTCTACTATCACAGCTCTAAATGGCAAATGAAATGATTAATTTATTTTTCTGTCCCTCCCATTCGTTTCTTTTTCCTTCATTGTGGTAGCTCTTCTGCCATATGCTTATCCATGGTACTGGAAGGGTACGTGCCTTGTCTCTAAAGTGACTATTTCCTCATCTAATCTCCCAAAACTAAACTTCATTACCTACATTAGCAGAAGAGTATTTAGATGCAGACTACTTAGTAGGTAATCATTGAAAGGCAGCACCATCAGGACTGTAGGTGTTCCCACACTATTTCAGAATGCTCCGCTGAGGGTAACTTCTGAAGTTTTGGAACAAGGAAGTGATAACTCCTAGCTGGTGTCACTGACACATGGCTTTGCACCTTTCACATGGCACAGGTATCTTAAGTCTCCATTTTATGTTTCGCACTTTTAAATATAAACTTTACATGTAAAATTTTGAAGGAACAGCAATATAACCTTACAACAGATGAATGACTGATAGATGGGAAAATGATTATACAAATTAATGATCTTCATATGAATAGTTTTATACTAAATGGTCCACTAAATAACCTATATTCAAGTAATAAAATATCTTTACTTTTTATACCATAGATACAAACAATATGAAAATTATCCATGTTTAAAAAAAATACTGTCATGAATACAAAGACAAGACGTGAGATATTACACAGAATCACAGAACGTTAGGGATTGGAAGGGACCTCAAAAGATCATCTAGTCCAATCCCCCTGCCGGAGCAGGAACACCTAGATGAGGTTGCACAGGAATATTAGGATGTGTCAATAACTGAGATTGGCTATGAACATATAATTTTACATCCTAGAGCAAAGTATTATGGTAAGGCTTCTACATACATAGTCACAAATCTATTTTTTTGCACCAGAAGTCCACTATCACCCCCCTTACAGTGTGGTTAATGTTCACTGTGTAAGCTCTTAGATTCTATTCAAAATAAAGTTTTTCTTTTCCTTCTTCAAACTACCTTCTTTACAAATTACCATTGCATTCCAGCTTTGAAGACATTAATTTCCTCAACAGAAACTATGGATCCATAGGCAATTAGCAGAAAATGAAGTTTTATGCTCAAAGCCTTGTTTATGAGAAAAAAGTAAAACATACTTTACATATAAAGTAAAAAAAATACTGTTAGAATAATTAGTATCTTCACAGACCATTCTCAAAATCATTACTACTTAAGTTGTAATTATTGCAGAAAGTGAAATAATAAATCTATAAAGTTTCAGTAACAATTACAACAAAATTAAATTTATTAAACATACACTTATAGCTTCGACCTCTTTTCCTGATGGTATGTTCTCCTTTCCTCTGCTTCCCTGAGCCCTAAAGTCAGTGGCTTCATGTAGGTAGTGGCAGCAGGGGTGTATTAAGGCAAGCTGTTATTTCTTAAGTCCTCTGCTATTGCACCAGGTCTGATCAATTGACATCATCTACCTGGACTTGTGCAAAGCGTTTGACACTGTCCCGCATGACATACTGGTCACAAAACTAGCGAAAATTGGATTTGATGGACAGACCACTTGCTGGATAAGGAATTGGCTGGATGGTCACACTCAGAGAGTTGCGGTCAATGGCTCAATGTCCAAATGGAGACCAGTGATGAGTGGTGTTCCCCAGGGATCAGTACTAGGACCAGTACTGTTCAACATCTTTAACAGTGACATGTACAGTGGGATCCTCAGCAAGTTTGTGGATGACACCAAGCTGTGTGGTGCAGTTGACATGCTGGAAGGAAGGAATGCCATCCAGAGGGACCTGGACAGGCTGGAGAGGTGGGCCCATGCCCACCTTATGAAGTTAAACAAGGCCAAGTGCAAGGTCCTGCACCTGGGTAGAGGCAATCCCAAGCACATATGTAGGCTGAGTGGAGAATGACTTGAGAGCAGTCCCGAGCAGAAGGCCCTGCAGGTGTCGGTTGATGAAAAGCTCAACATGAACCAGCAATGAGCACTTGAAGCCCAGAAGGCCAACCACATCCTGGGCTGCACCAAGAGAAGTGTGGCCAGCAGGTCGAGGGAGGTAATTCTGCTCCTCTACTCTGCTCTCGTGAGAGCCCCCACCTGGAGTATTGCATCCAGTTCTGGGACCCCCAACATAGGAATGACATAGAGCTGTTGGAGCAGGTCCAGAGGAGGGCCACACAGATGATCAGAGGTCTGGAGCACCTCCGCTATGAGGACTGACGGAGAGAGTTGGAGCTGTTCAGCCTGGAGAGGAGAACGCTCCGAAGGGACCTTATTGCGGCCTTCCAGTTCCTGAAAGGGGGCCTACAGGAAAGCTGGGGAGGGACTTTTTACAAGGGCAGGTAGTGATAGAACAAAGAGTAATGGTTTCAAACTGGAAGAAGGTAGATTTAGACTAGATACTAGGAAGAAATTCTTTACTGTGAGGGTGGTGAGACACTGGAACAGGTTGCCCACGGAAGTTGTGGATGCCCCCTCCCATGAAGTGTTCAAGGCCATGTTGGATGGGGCTTTGGGAAACCTGGTCTAGTGGGAGGTGTCCCTGCCCATGGCAGACGGGTTGGCCTAGATTATCTTTAAGGTCCTTTCCAACCTAAACCATTCTGTGATTCTATGATTCTATGAATTCCCTGTACTGCAGTGTTATGTTGAAATTGAAAAACTTTGGTGTTATCATGGAAAGTTAAAAAAAAGTAAATTAAATTAACCATACAAATTAGAAAAATTGCTGTTAGAGCTAAAACTTACTCCTGAGATGTTGCAAACTCATTACAAAGCTTATGGCCTTCTACTAGCAAACCCAACACCATATTACAGGGCTATGTGATTACAATGGGTTTAACAAAGCAGATCACTAATTTGGCTTTAACCCTGAAGGCATCTAATATACTGATGTAGCCGCCTAATATACTTCCACACCCCTCCATCCTCTGCCACCAAAGTTTAACACATATTTCAGAACTTCTTCTTCTTGCCACATCCTTAAGACCCACAGTTAATTTTTACATCTAGAGATCTGATGCCGGCATTTAAAGTCTGAGCTGCTCTAAGGCACCAGCTAGGCTTACTAAAAAGCCAACACAGTGCTAGTCCTTCTTATGATGAGAAGCTAGAACAGCTCTTAATTGATAACATTAGATAATGCAAAACTGAGACATTAATATAGCAATGTTGCTACTTTAACAAAGCAAATTACATGTGCTTCAAAATTTACTTCTCCATGTTTGTAGAATACTAAGTAAAACAGTGGAAGAGTGTTATGGTTTAAGGGCTAACAGTCTGAAAGGGAAGGACAGGTGGTGTCTGTAGGACGCTGAGGGGTCCGAGGTCGGTACTGTTCCCTCCCATTTCTGGCCACAGTCTATAAAGAACCGAGGAGGCCCGAGGTTTTTACGGGCTTTTCCTTGTTTCCTGGGCTGCTTCCTGTTGCATCTCGGGAAGGCTGGGGCTACTCCACGTGCTCAGAAGCATCCACCTTCACCTGCTTCCCAGCACCACTGCGGTCCCTGGTGACTAGTCACAACAGTCACAGCGGCCATGAGGCACTGCTCGGACACTTCCACTTGGGACTACTGGGATCAGGTTTTGTATATACTTAAATATCCTTTGTCCCTTATTAATTCCCTTTTCCTTTCCCCTGTTGTTTTTTCATTAAACTTGTTACAGTCTTAACTTCCAACCTTGTGCGAAGCATCTTTATTCTCTATTCCCTTTTTTTTTGATCCTCCCCTTTGAGGGTAGGGGACAATAGAGAGAAAATCCTAGTCCCTGGGCTTGCCCTGACCCTTAAACAAAGATATTCAGATAATTAAAGTAGAGCTGGATGATGCTCTCTGAAGCTTTGTTGCAAGTCTGACATGACTGCAGTGACATCTATACTGTATTTTATTTTCTAGAGGGTTTGATCTGGTAGGCATACTCATAAAATTCTTCCGGAGTGAGCTCAGTTCAGTATGAAATACTATTGACTTCTGAGCATGTGGAGGTAGCCCCAGCCAAACCCTGAGATGCAACAGGAAGCAGCCCAGGAAACGCCCGCGAAAACCTCGGTTTTTTATAGACTGTGGCCGGAAAGGGGAGGGAACAGTACTGATCTCTGACCCTCCCGG
>NW_010198311.1:13128-13477 GCF_000695765.1 Mesitornis unicolor
ATACCATTCCACCCCTTGTTCCATACCATTCTTTCCTGCCACAGTCAAGTCCACTTCACCAAGTTAAGGACTGTCTCTATTCAGCAATCTGGGGGGTCCAGGTTGCAGGTCTTCATTCACCTTGGTAGTCTATCAGGATGGAGGAGATGGTATAGAATACGTCAGAGTCCACGTGTACATGTTGTGGGTTTATCCTGGAACTCTTGGATGCCACATTGCTATCTGGATAGAAGAAAACTTAAAAACAAATTATCACTATTATATGGTACTGTACATGACATAACGTAAAATCAAACTCTTTCAGCAAATGCTAAATCGTAAAATCAAACTCTTTCAGCAAATGCTAAAT
>NW_010198312.1:0-10592 GCF_000695765.1 Mesitornis unicolor
AGCTTAGGCTTCTGGGTTTTCGCCCTCTGCTTTGCAAAGATGTTTTCTTCTCCATTTTTGCTGTTCTCTAACCTTTCCTTACTCTTTTTGGGCATTAAATGCCCAGATGTATTAACAGTAACATTCCTCCCAGTGTACCACTGCTGGTTTTTGGCGCAGTTGTGTTCTAGGTCCATGGGGGCACCAATGAGGATTATTTAATCCCTTTCCACATGAAAACCAGACCCTAGTGGCTTTTTCTGCAGCAGGTATTGAGTGAGCACTTGGTTGCTGACCAAGCTACACCTGCAGTCACTGAGTAATTCTATTTTTGGCCTCTTTGCACCCAAGATGCCTTTTAAAACTAAGGAGATTCAACCATCTACACATCCCCTGCAGAGCTGCAGCAAAGGCACCAGAGCAGGTCCTGATTTTCCTCTTTGTATTATTGCTGCTGGAGGAGCAGCTGTTTCAAGGACTTGTCCTGTCTTTTATCTTCGGCCACATCTGGTGTTAGATTTATTACTGCTGCTTTTGGTTGCAGTTTTTGAAGTAGTCAAGGTAGCCATGCGAGTTCCTTTCTTTTTTAATTTAAATTTCATCAGTAGAAATGTAAAATGTGAGTTCTTGAAGGGTGAGCCCTGGACAGGCTGGAGAGTTGGACGGGGAAAAATTTAATGAAATTCAACAAAGACAAGTATAGATTCTTGCATCTGGGGAAGAACAACCCCATGGACCAGTATAGGTTGGGGATAAGCTGCTGGGGATCAGCACAGGGTAATGGGACCTGAGGGTGTTGGTGGCAGCAATGTGCCCTTGAGCCAAGAAGGCCAAGGCCATCCTGGGGTGGAGGAGAAGGGGTGGTTGGAGGGCAGAGAGGTTCTCCTGCCCCTCTGCTCTGCCCTGCTCACGCCACAGCTGCAATCTTGTGTCCAGTGCTGGGCCCTCAGCTCAAGAAGGACAGGAACTGCTTGAAAGAGTCCAGCAGGGCCACAGAGATGAGGTGTGGATACGGCAGCCGTGGTGAGACAGTGGCCTTTCCATGTTTCCTTACCATACAAGCACTATCACTTGGAGAAGTGACCACTGGGGAGCATCTCCTGCAGAGGAGCGGCTGAGGGAGCTGGGGCTCTGGAGCTTGGAGCAGAGGAGCCTGAGGGGTGCCCTCATTCCTGGGGATCCATTGGGAAAGGGCAGTGTCAGGAGGAAGGAGCCAGGCTCTGCTGTGGGATGTCCAATGGCAGGACAAGGGGCAATGGTCCCAAGCTGGAGCACAGGAGGTTCAAGCTGAAGATGAGGCCAAAGTTTGTGAGTGTGAGGGTTCTGGAGCATGGCCCAGGCTGCCCAGAGAGGTTGTGGAGTGTCCTTGTGTGGAGACACCCAAAGCCCTGGCCGTGTTCCTGTGTGACTGGGGGAGCTTTCCAGGTCCCTTCCAACTCCTCATACTCTGGAATTCTGTGAAATTATCTGTTGGTGTTCCCTTGTCTAATACAGGTGTTTGGAGAAAGCAATTGCTAAAATATGTACTCTAAATGTTGTTAGACATTGATGAACATGAGCTATGTCTCAATTCTCTTTTAGATACCTGGCTTACCGCAACTTCATGATCGACACCTATCGCCTAAACCCTCAGGAGTACCTGACCAGCACTGCCTGCAGGAGGAATCTGACTGGGGACGTGTGTGCTGTCATGAGGTAAAAACCATGGACCTTATTTAGGTTCTGCTCTCAGTATTTATGTGGAGTTCTTTCAGAAATTCCAATTTTGCAGCTCAATCCATGCATTGTCTGCAAATGGTTCTGTGCAGCTTTGCTTTGCCTTGGTCCGTAGTGATTTCCTGTTATCTATAGCCGAAAATGCCATGTTTTGTTTTATGCAGCGTGCTGAAGTGCAGTCAAGTCTGCACAAACCTCATGCTGTGTGATTTGTGTTGCTGTTCCTGATTAATGAAGCATTAGAGAAGATTCTGGACCTGTGTTTGATCCAGAAACATCACCTTCTTCCCTTGCTGTCTCCTCTCTGCAGCATCAACCATAAGCAAGGCTTTAGCTCTTCACGTTGTAACTTCTGATGTTGTTTCACAGAGTCCATGCTTTTCTGGAGCAGTGGGGTCTCATTAACTACCAAGTGGATCCCGAAAGCCGTCCCATGGCAATGGGGCCGCCTCCTACTCCTCATTTCAACGTGTTGGCTGATACCCCCTCGGGACTGATGCCTCTCCACATCCGCACCCCCCAGGTGAGCCCCTTATGTGCCTTTGCCTTAGCTCCAGCCACGTGTCTGTAAAATACAGAATAAATTCTTCATGGTTTTATGAAATACGCCTTTTTTTGTCCATGTAGATTGAGAGTTTCCGGTAGGCAGAATATCTAAACCCAATCTACTAGTGTTATATGCAGATGATGCTGTATAAACTCATCTCTCTACACTTACATTCAATTTTTGTTGAATATTGGTCCGAAAACCTTGAATAACTTTGAATTCCTGCCCCTCTCACCTCGCTCCTGTCGTGTTTGTTCGCAGGTTCCAGCTGCTCAGCAGATGTTGAGTTTCCCTGAGAAAAACAAAGAGAAACCCACTGACCTGCAGAACTTTGGGCTTCGCACCGACATTTACTCAAAGAAGACTTTAGCAAAGGCAAGTGCATTGGGATTAGTTTCCCCTATGCCTTCTGTTAAGCTTTCTTCCTCAAGTGTCCTCCACTGGATGACACAAGAGATGATTTATGTTGCTTCCACATTCCTGTTTTAGATTTCTTCCATCTCAGTGCAGGACACTTAAGAAAGTGCTTGTGTTGGATGTTGGATTTGGTAGGAATAAAAACATGTACCAAGCGAGTCAGTTCTGTCAGTCTTTAGACACTGAACTCCTCATTTTATTTAACCTGAGTGGTTCAGAATCAACAAACCATCCAGTAATATAAATATTGTAGTATAAATATTCACCGAATTCATGAATCTCTTACTGGTTCTACGCTCTGGTTCTTTTTACAAGCATCTCTGCCAATGAACTGAGCAGATTTGTTTGCAGGAGTTGATTTCCCTTTTTCTGTTTTCTGTGTGTGTGGCAACTGCATTTTTGGCTGCTCATCCCAGCCTGAGAACTGCTCAGCTGCCGGATGACTCACTTGGATCCGTGTTCTCTGTGGGTTAATGATGGCTTTGAAACGCATCTTGGATAAAACAGATTTACTCATCCTGAGTACCCTTTTCATTTAGGTGAGGTCTTGCACAGAGACATCCCATCTGGAGAAGGTTTTTCCTAAGCAGCTGCTTTTGTCTGTATTTGATACGTAATGGGTTAGGGTATCTGTAGTCATAGGAGAGGAGGTTTTCATCGAAAGTTTTAAAACTTTTAGGGAATTTCAGGAGTTAACCACGAGATATAGATCAGTGGCCAGCAACTGTCAGAGTAAGTGATGGCTAAATGTACAGATTACCTTGCTGTGATTACTCTTATCTTTTCAGATAGCTCATCTCACTGGTAAAGATTACTTATTTATTTACCAAGCTACTGATGAACAACTAGGTAGATGAGGGGTTTTTTTTGCATCAGCATGTACTTTACATAGTCCAGCCTGTCTGCTTGGAAGCAGAGGTTTGATGGGGCTGAAGTTATGCTGACACAAGCCCTGATCTGTTGAGAAAGGTGACCTTAAAGCTGAGAGAATTGCAGATGTGCCTGGGTTGAGTATCACAGAATCATTAAGGTTGGAAAAGACCTCTAATATCATCCAGTCCAACGTCAACCCAACCCCACCATGGCCACTAAACCATGGCCCCAAGTGCCACATCCACCACTGCTTGAACCCCTCCAGGGATGGGGACTCCACCACTGCCCTGGGCAGCCCCTGCCAGGCCCTCACAACCCTTGCAATAAAGACATTTTCCCCAAAATCCAATATAAACCTCACTGACACATCCTGAGGCCATTTCCTCTGCTCCCATCGCTTGTTCCTGGGGAGCAGAGCCCGACTCCCTCTCGCTACCCCCTCCTTTCTTCCTGGGGAGCAGAGCCCGACCCCCCCTCGCTACCCCCTCCTTTCAGGAGCCAAAGAGGAGATAAGGGCTCCCCTCACCTTCCCTGCTCCACTTGAACCCCCCCAGCTCCCTCATTGCTCCCCAGCATTCGGCTGCTCCACACCCCTCCCCAGCTCCCTTGCCCTTCTCTGCCCACGCTCCACACCCAAAATGGCCTTTTTGGGCCCCAAAACTGAGCCCAGGATCCCAGGGGCGGCCTCAGCAGTGCCCAGCACAGGGGCACAATCCCTGCCCTGCTCCTGCTGCCCACGCCAGTGCTGGACAAGCCACGATGGCCTTGGCCTTCTTGGCCACCTGGCCACTCTGCTGCCTCCTGTTCAGCCGCTGGCCACCAACTCCTCACTGGACATCAACCTCCTTTGGCCATATGGCAGCTGGTGAGGGGCTTGGATATTCTGGTGTGTTTATTGCTGTCCCTGTCCTTTGGTGTAGGATACTTTGTGTGAACTACTCTGTCCTTCACTTAGTTTTAGTGACTGAAGTCCAGAATGCCATCTGCACTCCTAAGGGGTTTTATTATTTAGGAAAATCCACTTTTCTGTTTGCTGCATGTGCAAGCAAAGATAGCCAGGAGGTAAGAGTACCAGGGGAGTTTCAGCTTCTCCTGGACATGGTGGGATCTGTAAAGTAAGTAAATCATGGGAACTGAACCACTGGATGAGATATCCAGGGATTGGGTCGCTGTAGTAGGAAGGCTGTGAAAGGTACATGTGTGAGTGGATTAAATAACAGATTTTTTTTCCTCTTCTGAGTTTTCTTTTTAAAAGTTCTGTGCAAAAAGACCTGTATTTCACTTCTTGTTCCTGTCTTTGCAGAGTAAAGGTGCAAGTGCTGGAAGAGAATGGACAGAGCAAGAGACGTTGCTGCTATTAGAAGTAAGTTCATGGGGGCAAAAGCCAGGGCTGGGAACCCAAAACATGCAGGATATGAGACTCTTTAAAAACCTCTGTGTGCATTAATGGAGTTAAAAGACAACTGCATGCTTTTACAGCAAGTGGAATACAGCTCTGTCTCCAAACCATGCCTATTTATTTGGCCATCATGGCTACGAGAATGTCAGTACTAGAAAGAGCTGTGTACTTTAAGGTTCAGCTCTATTTTATTCGCATCTGCAAACCAGAAATTTAAGTGTTAAACAATGTTTGCATAAACTCAGGAACAGATCTTGCAGCCCAGAGAGGTCTTTTCATGAACAGAAGTTACTAATGGTGTGAAATAAATGTCCTTCAAGTCGTGATTTGCCTGCCACTGAGAGAGTTACCTTGAAAAACCTGGTAATTTTTACAGGTTCCTGGCTATGCCATAGCATTTCAGCTATTTTTTGATGTTTAATTTGTTAAACAGTTGAGGCTGTTTCCCATCTCCTGCTGCTGAGAAGGGAAGCTCTGTATTTGGTAGCTCTTTGATCCCATACATCTGCTCGTAGGTGCACTCGATGTATTCTTCGAGCTTGTTCTGGAAGGCTGAGAAAAGTATATATATGAGATGACTGAAATCACATTGGTACTGTAAAAATGAGGTCAGAGCGCTGTTAGCACGCTCAAATCCAGTCTTTGTCCCCAGGTTGCTCTGATTTGATGCTCTTAAGGCACGTGGTACTTGTCAGGTCTCTGGGATTTCCAGTGAGGATGGAAACCGTTGCGTTGAGGTGCTGATATCAGGGCAGCATCGTTTCTCGTAGCAATTCGTCAGGAGGAGCATCTCAGCGGCCTGAAATAATTAATGTGCTTAATTAAAAAATGGACATCTACCTAGCTTGCTTTCACAGGAACCTTTTCCTGATGTAGCAGTTGAGCGGTCGGTATTGTTCCCTTCAGGTAATTCAGGGTTCTGGTGTAAGAGCTCCAGTTTTGGGGTGGTTTCTGTTTGTTTTTACTTGCAGGCACAGTTTCCAGCACGCTGCAATTGCGTGGCTGTTGTGGCTTTGTTTTGTCCTTGCACGTGTCAGTAAACCCATTGAAAAGCCCGGACAATGCATCTCGAGGGCGCTGAACGAGCCCAAGCGCTGTGTGTGGCCGCTTTTCGGAGCGTGCTAAAATCCCTCGGCAGCAGCATGATTGGAGTCAGTCTTCACAGATCTGAAGTGTGCTCACCAAATAGCCAAAATAGACTTATTTTTAATTTATTTCTCATTTTAGGTCGGTGTATACTGTTTAGCTGCTACTTTTCTATTAGCACAGGGAAAAATTTTGATTATTGGTTGAAAACAACTAAGATCTTTAATGCCAAGGAAGAGAACCAAGACCAATACCTCGATACACTGACTCTACTTAGAGTATTAATATTTAAAACTCATTCTGTTGCAGTTTATGGTCATAGACAGCACGTAGTAACCTAATGAAGTAATCCAGATGCCGTACTCTTTTGCTCTAAAACCAAAAACCCACTGAGTCTTGAGGTTTCAATTTTATTTAATGTAAGTTTAAATTCAGAATGCTTTTGTTCCTCGTTCTGCGTGGATTTAACCTATGAATAAATCAGTAAAGTGTATCTCAGTTCAAGCATAAGTAATTCAGCTATAACGAGCCAGCTCGGTCCAATTAAATCCTCGGGGTAGCTTTGGGCAAATATTTACATGCAGTGAAGGTTCAAATAATAATCTTCTCGAAAATAATTCTTGTCTTTCCGCCTGCTGACTGAATGAACTGGGGGAGGAAGCACCGTTTCCCTCCCAGGACCATCTTTGCTGCCAGGCTGCTTCTCCATATCTCCACAGAGCTCTATTCGTGCATAGTTAAGTGCATTTTTTGGCTATTTTTAGGAAGGCCAACTATTGTGAGTGCTGGTTCGTCTCGCAGGAAGATAACAAGCAGTGAGGGAGAATGAGGGGAAAATAAACCCAGACCCTGAACGACAAGGAAATCTAAGATGCTCCCGTGATTAAAAATGAAGAGGCGGTGACACGCAGCTTACGCCGAGATGGTGTTAGGGGCAGTGAGATGAAGGTTGAACGTTAAATAAATGTTTCCCCTGTGTGTGACCCAGTGAACTGAGCAGTTTCTCATCTCCTAAGCAATCGGGGACCGTGGATTCCTGCGGTATGGACCAGGCTGTCCAACACAGGCTGTCTTTGTTCGGTCCCCAGCCAAATTATTCTGTTGAGCTCTCAAACCCTTGGTGTTGTCTGGCTCCTGGTCTGCAGCAGTTCCTGTGTTGTTTTTTCCATCCAGCTCAGCTCCGCTGCAGCACCGCGTTCCCCTGCGCTGGTACTTGCCCAGCCAGTCGTACACCCGGTGTTCTGAGGGAACATTCCCTCAAAATGTGATATTTTCTCCATGCAGTAGAGCTGTAGGTTTCTTCCTTCCTCCCCACCCAATTTAAGCAGTGAGAGCTACCTTTGAGAGAGAAAAACTTGGAACTTCAGCCAAGAAAAGCTTAAATTACTTCTACCAGATGCACTCAGAGCCCCATCCACCCTGGCCTTGGGCACTGCCAGGGAGGGGGCACCCACAGCTTCTCTGGACAACCTGGGCCAGGGCCTCACCACCCTCACACTCAACAATTTCTGCCCAATCTCCACTCTCAATCTCCCAAATTCCAGTCTCAAGCCATCCCCCCTGCTCCCATCACTCCAGCCCTTCTCAAAAGTCCCTCCCCAGCTTTCCTGGACCCTTCAGGTCCTGGAAGGTGCTCCAAGGTCTCCCCGCAGCCTCCTCTCCCTCGCCTCTCCCTCGCCTCTCCTCTCTTCTCTGCTGAACAACCCCAACTCTCTCAGCCTGACCCCACAGCAGAGCTGCTCCAGCCCCTCAGCATCTCCGTGGCCTCCTCTGGACTTGCTCCAAAGGCTCCATGGCTTGTAAAGTAAACAGTACATTTGGAAACTCCTGAGTTTTCAAAAAAAAAATGTATTATTGATGAAAAAGAGTGGTTTACCCATAGCCTGCAGGTGAATATCTTCTGAAATCACAAGCATCATGTGTACAGTAACTTGTTTAGTGGAAATGTCCCGTCCTAGGCCAGGGAACTCTTTGATGGCTCAGTTTCTCTCTTCTACTTGTCACTGATATCCAGCATATTCACTTTGTACTACCTATATTGGATGTATCCTCATCGTGATGTCTGACAGATATCATCCAGCTCTGAATTCTGCCTTTATGCTCTGGAGGGTTGTGCATGTGGAAATTCAAGTCTTCCTTCTGTGCTGCCCCAAAGGTTGTGATTTCTGGTGGCTCTCAGCCTTATGGGAAAGATCTCAAGTACTGAAAAGCCGTTGACTTCTTTTCTTCTTAACGCTTAAGTTGGACATATTGCTTGGTCAGGGAAATGCAGTTGTCAAGAGCAGTTAGGGAGGAGGAGGATTTGTGTCTTCTGGAATATATTAAATATACCTGCAAAAAGGTGACTTGAAGTCCAAGGCAGCTTTCCCAATGGCCATGCAGTCTGTAAGGATGTGGCATGGGGGTACTGCAAGCAGTTTCAGAACTCCTGCTTCAAACTCTGCTCTTCCCCCTTCCCCGGTTATGGATAAAACACCCACAGTGAAGCAGTGCAGAAGTTATCGTGAGTTTTGTTGTGGGGTAAGTACAGCGTCAGTAGACAGCACTTTGACTTTTGGCCAAATGTGAAGTCATTAAAGTTGGAAAAAACCTCCAAGATCACCCAGTTCAACCCAACCCAACCCCACCATGGCCACGAAACCATGGCCCCAAGTGCCACATCCACCACTGCTTGAACCCCTCCAGGGATGGGGACTCCACCACTGCCCTGGGCAGCCCCTGCCAGGCCCTCACAACCCTTTCCATGAAGAAATTCCTCCCAAAATCCAACCTCACCCTCCCCTGGCACAACTTGAGGCCATTTCCTCTGCTCCCATCGCTTGTTCCTGAGGAGCAGAGCCCAACCCCCCCCCTTGGCTACCCCCTCCTTTCAGGAGCCAAAGAGGGGATAAGGGCTCCCCTCACCTCCTCTGCTCCACTTGAACCCCCCCAGCTCCCTCATTGCTCCCCAGCATTCGGCTGCTCCACACCCCTCCCCAGCTCCCTTGCCCTTCTCTGGTGATGGGAAAAGATCCAATGATCTCCTGGATCCAGTAACCCAGCACATTCAGGTTCACAGTCCTGAGATCTCAACACTTTTCCCTTCATTGATTTCTGGTTTTAAATCATGTTCAACTCACTCATGAATTCACCATCTCAGCCCCAGATGCAGCCTGAGGCACTTCCACACCCAATTTGTGCCAGTGTGCCCAGAGAAGCTGTGGGTGCCCCCTCCCTGGCAGTGCCCAAGGCCAGGTTGGCCGGGGCTTGGAGCAGCCTGGGCTGGTGGAGATGTCCCTGCCCATGGGGGTTGGACTGGGGGGGCTGTGAGGTCCCTTCAACCCAAACCAGGCTGGGATTCGTTGACTCTATTTAGGGATTCAGGTTTCAATGAAGAAATCTCCCCCAGATCCAACCTTACCCTCCCCTGGCACAACTTGAGGCCATTTCCTCTGCTCCCATCACTTGTTCCTGGGGAGCAGAGCCCGACCCCTCCTCGCTACCCCCTCCTTTCAGGAGCCAAAGAGGGAATAAGGGCTCCCCTCAATTTAAAAACACAAATGGGATCTGTAACTCAAACAGAAAGGGCTTCACCACCTTGCTCAGACCTCTGGTGTTAAATATTTTCAGAAGATCTGTGGTTATGCCTCTGAGTTGCAGATCCATTTAAATTGTTAATTTTTAATGTATTTTGAGTAGATCTCAAATGGCTTTTTACTTTTTCCAGGTGACCGAACCGTGAAACACCTCAGTAATGTAAAAGTTAGCGGATTGGGATACTTCAACACTTCTGTTGTGCTATCCAGGTGCTTAAATAACCAAGTTTTCAGGGTAAAAGAAAGAAGTAAGGGACAGTATTTTGTTAAGTTACCGTTTGGGGTTTTTACAGTACTAATTAGTTACTTTTTCAATAATTAGTGCAACAACTTCAGTAGCTCATTGGTATTGACTTGTTTTATTAAGACTTTTCCTAATTCACTTCAAAAGCAGCTGCAATTCTGTATTACAGAACCTTTAATCTGGAAGCTCTTACTTTATCCGTCGTCTTATACAGATAATAATGATTTATTAACCTGGATGCTTAACAAAAATCAGGCTGGTTAACAGAGACCTGATCTCTTCTGGCTCTGTGATACTCAATATATTTTCCTCTTTTCCCCTCTTCTTTGATGCTCTCTCATTTTTGTAGCATCTGTTGGATCTAAAAACCGGATTTCACCATCATAGCCAGTATTTGTATGTGAAATAAACCCTGTTTAGACCTAAAGGAGAGAACACGATAATGAATCAGGGGGAGCAGTTGTGGGGATTAAAAGAATTGGTGAGACTTGGAAGCAAAAGCAAATTTATTGCTCTGTAAAAGCAAGAATAGGCAAACACATAACTGCAGACATTATTACTAAATCCCAACTCACTAACAGTATAAAACTGGTGCGGTGATCCCTGCAGCTTAAATTCCACCCATGTCCCACTGAGATGTTCATATTTCTTACGCAGAATAATTTTGCTACCAGAAAAAATATGATTTTTAGGTACTTCTCTGATCTTGATTTATTGTTCCATCGCCAGAATCACAGAATATGAGGAGCTGGAAGG
>NW_010198313.1:0-7215 GCF_000695765.1 Mesitornis unicolor
TTCTTGTAGATGAGCATCGCATTTGCAAGCCAATTTTACTCAGTCTGTACTCCTCTTTTGTTTTAATGAATTTAAAATTGAGAAAAACAACTTAATCCATCTTTAAATTACTTTTCTACTCTTCTTCATAATTTCTTATGCTACAAAATTTTTATCTTGTTTGTAACACAGAGTAATTATCTTATATGCAGCATCTATATGGCCTTCTCAGAAGCCTGGCATGTAGGCTGTATCTGAATAAGTCACTGTAGCCATTTTCAAAAGCAATTCATGCCATTTTAAAATGGTCATTTACTATGGGAGAACTGAATAACACCCTAATATTTCCAGTTCTCTCCAATTATTATAAACCCACCCTGGATGTGTCAGAAATTGTATCCCAATGCTATTACTGAACTGAATGCTATGTGTAGGCTATATATTCAGATTTGCCTTGGCCTGACCCACAGGGTTGCCTATTCAGGATTGCACGTCCACTTCAGTTGTTCAGTATTTGAGAGGGCCTTAATAATATTTGGTGGTTTGGGCATAAGAACCCAAGGCCTGACTAATCAAAATCTGGGATGCTTTAAATTCCAGTACTGGAAGTTTAAAAGCTGATTTGGAAAATATTCCCCTACATGTTCACATACTCTCATCTTACCTATTGTCTACGTATCACGGACAAGAATCTTTAATTAGCAGGTCTCTTGAAAAGCTGTACTAATACACACCTGCAACAGTGTCATACTTGCATGAAGGGAATGGAACTGATAGGGTTATCCTAATTCATGAGTATGAGTTCTGTATAAAGAATTCCAGATGGACTGGAATATGTACATGTGTAGGAGGGCAAGTGTAGGATGTGCCTGCAAGAGAGAGAGAGAGAGGCTGCAGATGGTGTTTGACTGTTGAACTGAGAATATGTATCTGTAATTTATCTGGAAGATGAGGTAAACAGCACATTAATTAAATTTGCAGATGATACCAAACTGGAATGTGTTGCAAACACCACTGAGAAAAGATATAAAACAAAGTGACCTATAAAACGTTAGAAATGTAAGCAAGACTCCTAAAAGTGATATAGAGTCTTGAGAATTAAAGTCAATATATTGAAAATACCTATATTAAATAAACTGAGATAACTGGAAAGCAAGAATATTAAGACCATTTAAAGCATGATAATGGCTGTGGTATGACCAGTTATGAATTTCTCTCATCTCCACAAGATGTGTATTCTAAAACGTAGACAATATAATCCAGGAACTCAGAATCATGGATCTGGTCATATAAAGATAGCTACAGGTATCTCAGTCTGAGAAAAAAAAATTTAAGAACGTCGTTTTATTATTCCCTCACTCTCTGTTAAGATCACCTTTACTCTACAGGAGAGGGATACCTTTCCTTCGACTTGGTCTAGCCAATGCACATCTAATTAAACTCATAGGAATTTTTTCTCAGTTTGCATTTGGCTTTAAAGTTTGCTGCTTCTATTAAAGAATACAGAAGGGTTGTAAGGCTTATTTTATTTTTTCCACCTGTGCTACTTAAGTAAAACGTATCTACTCTCTCTACAAACACCATATTACCTTTTGTCAATAGGATTACAATAACACTGTGACTGACAGTGAGTTAATTCATCACAGTAATTTAGTAGTATTCAAAATATGAAGAAAGATGCATCATTGCATGTAACAGTTACAGCCTTGATCTAGGAATTTTACCTGTAATTTTAAGAACTGAATTTTACCTCTTCCTGTGAGAAAGAGAGTGAGTTTGAGTCTATGGTTTCCTTTTTATGGTCAAGTGTTCAAATCAGTTTTGTTGGAGGGGTTTAAAAAAAAGTAATTAAATTAGAATAAGGACATGCAGTGAATGAGGAGATGAGTTTTTAGTTTACGGTTAATGGCTTTTTTTTTTTTCCCAAATGCTTACCCAGAATTCACTTTTCCACTCCAAGGATTTTTTTCAGCTGTTGTTCTTTCTTCTTCCTGAAAATAAACAATTAAATAGCTCCACAAAGTAAGATCAACAACTCCAGACACCTTCATTACCAGGATGCTCTTAACAGTTATGGCTGCATGGTACATTTAGCTATGTGGCAATATTTGATATGCATTACACTTATGATCTTGGCAGAACAGTAGCTTCAGCTTAGCAGGTGGATTACAAAGTACTCTCAATCAGTTCAGACTGTTGTTCACAATTTTCAAAAGATGAAGCAGGTTTGGCCTTTTCAGGTTTAGAAATAAGCAGAGTAAAGCAGTCTTCCTAGAAAACAGGTAAGCAGGAGGATCTATAGTATCAGATGTAGTATGCAGAAAGTATATTTGGTGCTCAAATAATAAATTGCCATGTCTAACTGCAGACAAGATTATGTGTTTATGTATCCAGTTTCACAGAAACACCTTCCTTAAGGCTTCTTAATCAGTCAGAAACTTATTCAGACATACCTTTTTTTTCAGTTTATTCCTGGCTGATTTGTATATCGTTCCAGTCTGCAGACTGGCTGCTGAGTATCCCATTGTCATATTCTTATTGCACTCCTTAGGCAATCAGTATCTTCCCTTAAGACTGAGAAGGCACTTGCCTCTTTTCTTTTCCTTTCCAAAGGGAATACATTGGCTTTTACTTTGTCTGGTCAACCATACTGGTTAAACTCTTAAACTGAGTAAGGTGCATAGACACAGAAGTCTGCAGTGCCTCCAAGGTCCCTTTCTACATATGACTGCAAAAAATAATACTCCTAAAATCCCAACCAAATGCCTGTACAAATTACACCTTGATTGAAACTAATATAAAAAAAACATCAGTAACAAACCCCATGAGTCTTTAAAGAGATTGGCAAATACTTAAAAGAAAAAAAATACCCTGATTTATTGGCAAATTTTAAGACCAATATGCTTGGGAAACATTTCTGAAGTACATTGACTGCAATCTCTTGAGTAAGTAGTGGAAATGCGTGTATCCATAGTACGAAATATTTGGATTGCTTCCTAGCAGGAAGAAAGACAAAGATTTACAATCCATTTTTATTGATTCTTTTGCAGAATGCTTATTGAGTTTTTCCTGTCACACATGCAGAGCAACTCCACTTGCAAGAATTAGCAAGTTAGCAGACCATGCTTTCATGTTCCGTTTAAGGAGATTAAAATCAAAAGTTATCATTATGACTTTGTAGCCATTTATTCTCCTTTACACAACTTTGGTGAATACTTACATCATGGAGAGGAAGTTTGGCCTCTGTAGCCAAAACAGAACCCTTTGACACCTATAAATTAAAACTGTATTTATCAAGATATAATTAATATAATTTTGCCTTGAACCCAAATAAAATCATACTAAAATAGTGCAATATTATAAAACTGTTATACTCAGATACAATGCATAAATACTGAAGTATATGATCAATATGATCTTGATATACCAAGCATCTAAGTAAAAGGTCCTGCCTGATAAAGGGCAAGATAAGGCCAAAGAATTACAAATAGGCAGAACATCCCATCAAATGAACCAAAACCAATGTAAGCAGCAATGAGAGCAGAGGAGTAGAGGAGAGCTGGGGCATACAAACATTGTACATCAGTGAAAAAAATTGGAGAAGAAAGAATGAAAGACAACTTCAGCTGCAGCTTGCCTTAAAAATATCTGAAGCTGAAGCCCGACCACAATCAGCTCAGTGAACTGCTGAGGACCACAGTCATCAGTACTAAATAAATGTAAATAATATCAGCTCCACAATACTGTATACTAGAATCTCATTTGAGAAGTAATTCTTAAAGACTAAAAGTGTTGTGTTCATAATGGTGATGATTAATAAGCTATGAGAAGTAACCATTAACAAGAAGTGCATTGTTTATGAATGAATTTAGTAGAGTTTAAAGTTTCATACTATCCTGATTTATCAATCTTACAACATCATTATCAATTTCTAAGTTCCCTATTCATACATATGTATGCACTTATTTAATGGCAACCCTTCTCTCTCAGATAACAAACTCAGCAAGGTTGTAAAGGCTGAGCAATGTTATTGAGAGACTGAGATTCTTTACTTTTTATCCATATACTATTTTTGTGTTCTCTTCTCTTTACTCTCATCACATTTTCCCCCAAAATGCATTTACTATTAGGCAATCAAGTTTTGGTTAGTGTATTATCAGAATACCTCTGGTAAAAATAAAGCCTTGAGCTTATAAAGTGCAGTATGCCCTTTCATTTTTGTGTGCAAAGTTGTTTTTGAACAGAAAGTCTAGAAAAAGAAAGCCAAGATAATGTTGCAGAGATATATGACTAAACCCAAATCTTTCTTTTCTAAATGATTATCTGTTTTAAAGTAACTATGAGATAAGGGCTGAAAACCCAATCATTATCAGTAATTTATAATAATCATCATAGCTTCACTATCAGTCTTCAGAGTAAGATGATTTAAAATTGTTTTCTTTTGAGCAGTTACTGTCTCATGAGTTTTCCACAGTGTCTGATGGCAACAGTTTGCAAAAGAAGTATTTTTTCTTGTTATAGGCAAATAGACAATAGACTTTTATCAGATGACAGCTTACACAGTGGACAAAATAATAATAAAGAGATTCTATAAATCATATTGGTCCCAAACTTTTTTTTCTTTTTTTTTTCTTTTCTTTTAACATCATTGACTATAGTGAAGATATCTAATCTTAAAAAGCTTTAAACTTACGAATGACACAAAAGGCTTCTAGCTTTTTGTTGGGTTGTTCTGGCCTTTTTTTTTTTTTGGTTTGGCTTTTTTAGTTTTTAAAATCTGTGTACTTAAACCCTCTGCTGGTGACCTGCACGGAGTTACGCCAATTTACATTGACAGTGTTGACACACATTTGGCTGTGGATTAAACTAAAGCATTTCCCATCTCATGTATCTGCCTCAGACTGTTATGAGAGGTTGCTGTCCCTATGGCAAGGACTGATGAATGAAAACCTATTTCTTAATCAAGGCTAATATGTTAAAGAATCTTGCATTACCTTAATGTGACTGGCTGTAAGTTCAAGAAAATGCTGAAGAGCATTTCAGCTCTTCCTGTTCCTGTGGTAGCATCTTCCACAAGTGGGATAGGCAACTTAGGGGGTGGAGATAGATTCAGCTGTCACAGCTTAACATGCTGCAATTTTTTCTTTCTGACATGAAGTCTGTGTTAGGAAAAAAATCTACTTATAGAATCATAGAATCATAGAGTGGTTTAGGTAGGAAGGGACCTTAAAGATCATCTAGTCCAACCCCTCCTGCCATGGGCAGGGACACCTCCCACTAGACTAGGTTGCTCAAAGCCCTGTCCAGCCTGGCCTTGAACACTTCCAGGGATGGGCCATCCACCACTTCCCTGGGCAACCTGTTTCAGTGTCTCACCACTCTCACAGTAAAGAATTTCCTTCTGATATCCAGTCTAAATCTACCCTCTTCCAGTTTAAAACCATTCATCCCTTGTTCTATCACTACCTGCCTTTCTAAAAAGTTCCTCTCCAGCTTTCCTGTAGAACCCTTTTAGGAATTGGAAGGCAGCAATATGGTCCCCCTGGAGCCTTTTCTTCTCCAGGCTGAACAACCCCAACTCTCTCAGCTGGCATTGAAGGTTACAGTTCCTCACAGGTCTGCATTGTTCGCCTGTCTAAACCTTCTCTGGGTTAGAAAATAAACTGAGAAATAATTAAAAAAAAACCAAGCCAACAAAATATACTGATACTGAAAAAGTAATAAGTCTCTGTTAATGGAGAAGTTGATAATGGAATGATGTATTTCACTGCCATGACTTGGGCTATAAAGAGGTTTAGTATTTGATGAGTCTGTAAAATGTGGTCCACTTTCTGTTTGGCATCCCTATTTGATGCCCGATATTAGATGTTCAGTCTCCTGTTTAAACTGCACAGTGATATGCAGGGAAACAAGAAATCCTCAAACATGTAAAATATCTTTTTTAAAAAAATAAAAATATATATAGCCAAAAATAAAAGTCAGCAAGTAAGGCATGAGCAGTTGTACTGAGTCCTTGACAAACTTATTTCGAACCATTGTGCATACTTCTACTAATACCAACCTCACTTAAAGCTGACAGGTTATGTAGAATCAGTTTTCACAGTATTCTTAATAAAACATACTGAGTCATCTGAGAATGAGAAAGAAGTCTGAATAATACCCTAGTTAGTGAAAATATATTTTCAATATTAAATTCTCAAATATAGCTAAATGGAATTTTACCAGTCTCTCCAAAATACGGTGTTGAAGGGGAGAACAAGCATGAGAAATATCCTCCTGACAGGTAGTGAAATGAAATCATTTGAAAAATGTTGCTTAGAATGGAAATGCTATTTCAGCCCTAACCATAACATCACATTACCAGCTCTACAGTCACTTGCTTCCTTCTGAATATGCTTTTACCTTTGAACATAAGTCTTTTACTAGTCATTTAGCAGCCTTCCCAAGACGTTTGCTAAAACACAAAGGGGAAAAAAGATTTTAGACAATAAATAAGTCACTTCAATACCACTTGGTGGTAGATCAAGCACAGAGGTCACTGAAAGTAAAAACAAGATTTGACCTTCACTATTTCAGTACACATTCAGAGCAGAGTGCAGAGCAATGTGAGCAGGCAGTCTGAGCAGGTGTTAGGATGACAACTTGCAAACAGCACCAAAAGGCACCTGTGCCATAGCCATCCACAACTCTGCTCTAGTGGAGTAGCATGAATAGTTTCAAAATAATTTTTACTATTATGCTTCACGCGTTACATTGGTGTATGAGACCCAATTGGGATAGTTGAAGAGGGGAAGTAAGGTGTAGGTTTCTTGTGGTGTTTCTGTTTTTTTTTGTTGTGTTTTGTTTTGTTTTCCCCTGCCATTCTAGCTCTAAGTCTGCTCACAGAAAGCTAAGGACACAAATATTACAACTAGTTTTGAAAAATTTGAAATATTATTTTCTTACCTAATTTCCTCATTGTACTGACAGCAACTACCACCCTTATGGCAGCATCAACAAAGATGATATATATATATAGAGAGAGAGACCACATATTTATATAGACTTTCATATATATATAGACTACATCTACTTTATTTCAGTTTAAAACCATTACCCTTTGTCCTATCACCACAAGCCCTACCAAAAAACCGATCCTCATCTTTCTTATAAGCCCCCTATAAATATTGAAGCGCTGCAATAAGGTCTCCCAGAGCCTTCTCTTCTCCAGATTGAATAACTTCAACTCTCTTTCCC
>NW_010198313.1:7246-25070 GCF_000695765.1 Mesitornis unicolor
TCTCTCTGATAATTTTTGTGACCCTCTTCTGGACCTGTTCTAACAAGTCTATATCTCTCCTGTGCTGAGGACTCCAGAGCTGGGCATAGTACTCCAGGTGGGGTCCAACCAGAGCAGAGTGGCAGAATCACCTCCCTCAATCTGCTGGCCATGCTTCTTTCTCACATTTCTTTAATTAGTAACAATATTCATATGTTTCTCTAACTCACCAATTCCCTATTTCATTTTTTCAATTCAACTCTCATTCTCATATTGGCTAATAATGTATAAAGCAAATACCATTTGGTAACCTGACGAAAAAGAAGAAAAAGAAGAAAGAAAAAAGAAAAAAAAAAAGAAAAAAAAAAGAAAAAGAAAAAAGTAAAAAGAAAAAAGAAAAAGAAAAAAAGAAAAAGAAAAAGAAAAAGAAAAAGAAAAAGAAAAAGAAAAAGAAAAAGAAAAAGAAAAAGAAAAAGAAAAAGAAAAAGAAAAAGAGAAAAAGAGAAAAGAAAAAAGAAAAAAGAAAAAGAAAAAATCTTGAGTTATAGAATAGGACAAAAATATTTTAAAAATTGCAGGAGATTTTATTGCATTGCATCTTCGTATTATAGAGTATGCAGTTTTGGTTGCCTGGGGACAGCTGGATGTTATGAAACTTTAGAAATATTTTCCTGTTTCTGTGGAGTATGGTTTGCCAATATATCTTATCTGTTCCATAGCAGCTGTCATCATTGGGAACAACTGAATACACTTGATTTTTTATGTCAAGCAATAAATAAATAATTTATAATGAAAATGGTATAAGGCATTTACAATATAACTGTAGATCTTTGAGTTGCATCACGTCATTTTACCAGTTGTTTGTAATCATTCTCAAATGGGAAAACAAACTGGTAACAAAAACAAATCCCTTATGGATAATAACTACTGAATTTACATCCACCAGTGAAAACAATTCCACATATGCTTTTTCTGTATAAAATATAGCTGTAGTGGCCCTTTCTGCATGAAAAAAACCAAGCAAACAAAAACACCCAGTGGGAAGTTTAATACAGAAGTGTGCCTTATGTATGATTCCTTCTGGAAGAACAAATTACACTTGTGACAGGAATTAGGAATGGTTACTTTAGTAGTTGGGTCACTTCTATTGAACTCAGAAGGCTTAACTTCAGCACACAAACTTCGTCAAACTTACAAGGCTACAGACTTAATCAACTTACATACCCAGCCAAACATTGGCTTAAAAATTACACTGTCTTATGTACTTACCTTATGGTACAAGATGAGGACACAATAACGATATACTTTTTGAATAATATTAAAATGTGTAGCGTCCTTAGAAAACCCATAGGATTACCACTAAGCAATGGCAAAATTAGCTGATGCTAAATTTTTCTCTTTTCCAACTTCTCCCTAAAAGCCTGAGATAAAAACCTTATTGAATTCAAAACCTAAGACAAAAAAAAATAGTTGGAAATTAATAAAATGCCCCATATGTCTGAGGTTTATGAGATGCTTAGAAGTTCTTTGTCCATGTTACATAAGCAACTAGTAATTTTACAACTCTCCTAATGGTCAATAGATGCAGACATTTGCACAGACTGATATATGTTTGGTATCTTAAACAAGCTTCAGTCTGATATGTATAATTCTTTGAAAGTAATAGCTTGTTTCCACTAACTATAGAGATAGCAAGGACAATTAGTTTAAGCTAGGTGTTTTAGATGAAGTTAGTAAAATGAACATTAGCCTAAACAAATGACTGTCCCAGCTTTCAACAGAGAACTTAAAAGAGCCATTTGTTTGATGTAGGAAAATTCTGGGAACCCTGAATAATAAACAATTTGACAAGTTAAATTTATATTTTCATCAATGTAAACCTGGTATCATCAAGATAAAAATGTGAAGAATTTTTAAGTATATACAGCATGGGAGTATCAACAGCAGAAAGTTGATAGAAGAAGAAGAAGAAAGCAAATAAGCAAATTTAACTTTTGAGGGTTAAATGTCAAAAGAAAGGTCATATGCAGTTGCCATCTTTCAATGAATGAAAGGGATATGCTAAGCAAACACTGCAGCCACATCTCATCTGTTGTTCTATATTCATATATACCTAATATTCATTGGGTTGTGATTGTGTATCATCTAATACAAGGAGAGTGAAGAAGAAAATAAACAAAAGGAAGGAGAGAAAAATAGCACCAAAATCACATTCATTCAAATAAAATGATAAAATTAGTTGTTTTTTCCAGCTTCAATCATCAGTAAAGTAGATAATGTTGGATAACACAAGCTGAGTGGTATGGTTGACACCCTAGAGGGAAGGATTGTCTTCCAGAGGGACCTGGACAGGCTGGAGAGGTTGCCAAACTCATGAAGTTCAACAAGGTCAAGTGCAAGGTACTGTACCTGGGTAGGGGCAATCCCAAGCACAAATACAGGCTGAGCAGTCCCGGGAAGAAGGACCTGGGGGTGTCGGTCAATGAAAAACTCAACATGAGGTGACAATGTGCGCTTGCAGCCCAGAAGGTCAACCGCATCCTGGGCTGCATTAAAAAGAAGTGTGACTAGTAGGGCAAGGGAGGTGATTCTGCCCCTCTACTCTAGTCTCATGAGACCCCACCTGGAGTACTGCATCCAGTTCTAGGGCCCCCAACGTAAGAAGAATATTGAACTGTTGGAGCAGATCCAGAGGAGGGCCACGAAGATGATCAGAGGGCTGGAGCACTTCCCCTATGATGGCAGACTGAGATAGTTGGAGCTATTCAGCCTGCAGAAGAGAAGGCTCTGGGGGGACCTTATTGTGGCCTTCCAGTTCCTGAAGGAGTCTTACAGGAAAGTTGGGGAGGGACTTCTTAGAAGGGCAGGTAGTGACAGAACAAGGGTGAATGGTTTTAAACTGGAAGAGGGTAGATTTAGACTAGATACTAGGAAGAAATTCTTTACTGTGAGGGTGGTGAGACACTGGCATAGGTTGCCCAGGGAAGTGGTGGATGCCCCATCCCTGAAAATGTTCAAGGCCAGGTTGAACAGGGCTTTGGGCAACCTGGTCTAGTGGGAGGTATCCTTGCCCATGGCAGGGGTGTTGGACTAGATGATCTTTAAGGTCCCTTCCAACCCAAACCATTCTATGATTCTATGATTCTATAATTAGCATACTAATATAAGTTTCCTCTCTTCTCCAAAACTTTACTAATCCTATCCTAAAATAAGTGCTTAGCTATGTGGAATGAATTGTTCCTCAGGAGGGGCACTTTTTCTGTCAAGAAGAGAAATCTAGGAGTTGAATTTGATTGTTCAGTTAGGTACCTAGTCCCCTAAGGCAAGGGAAGAGCAATGGATGTCATCTACCTGGAGTTCTACAAGGCCTTTTACACGATTCCCAACAACATCCTTCTCTCTAAGTTGCAAATATACAGATTTGATGAGTGGACCATTCCGAGGATAAGGATGTTTACAGCCAGAGGGTAGTCATCAACGGCTCAACATCTAGGTGGAGGTAGGTGACAAGTGGTGTCCCTCAGGGGTCCGTACTGTGATCAGTGCTGTTTATTATCCTCATCAATGATATAAACTCTGGGATCAAGGGCACTCTCAGCAAGTTTGCAGATATGTAGCTGAGTTGACAGTTGATGTCAAACGGGACAGGTGGGCCCATGTGAACATCATGAATTTCAACAAGGCCAAGTGCAAAGTTCTGCACCTGGGTAGGAGCAATCCTCATTATCAGTACAGGTTGGAGGATGATGTGATAGAGAGCAGCCCTGTGGAAAAGGACTTGGGGGTACTGGTGGACAAAAAGATGGACACGAGCCAACAATGCGTGCTTGCAGGCTGGAAGGTCAATTGAATCCTGGAGTTCATCAAAAGAAGCATGGCTAGCAGATCGAGGGAGGTGGTTCTGCCCCTCTACTCTGCCCTGGTGAGACCTCACCTGGAATACTGTATGAGGGCTCTGAAACCCTCAATTCAAGAAGGACATGGAACTGGTGGAGCAGGTTTAAAGGAGGATCACAAAAATGATCCGAGGGCTGGAGCACCTCTCCAATGAGGACAGGCTGAGAGAGTTGGGATTATTTAGCCTGGAGAAGAGAAGGCTATGGGGAGACCTCATAGCAGTTTTCCAGTACCTGAAGGGGGCTTACAAGAAAGCTGAGGAGCAGCTGTTTACAAGAACACATAGCGATAGGACAAGGGGTAATGGTTATAAACTAGAGCAGGGTAGATTTAGATTAGACATTAGGAAGAAGGTCTTCACCATGAGGGTGGTAGATCACTGGAACAGGATGCTCGGTGAGGTACTGGAGGCCCCATCCCTGGAGACATTCAAAGTCAGGCTTGATGGGGCTCTGAGCAACCTGATCTAGTTAAAGATGTCCTTGCTTACTGCAGAGAGGTTGGACTACGGGACTTTTCAAGGTCCCTTCCAACCCAACACATTCTATAATTCTATGATTCTAAGAAAGCAAGACATCTGTGTAAGAAGGGTAGAGATGAAAAGGACACATATTCCTCTGAAGCAGCAGCTAGATGCCAGAAAAGATAATTAGAATCTCAAATGTTACTGGACACCAATGTTTAGACAACTGACACTCACCTTGATGTTTTCTTCAGAGCAGTTAACAGTGCTTCCTTTAGCTGCACATTCTGCAGACTTGTCTCATGCCGGTTACAACCCATGGAGTTGTCAAAGGTGTACGCACAGAGCTGACAGGACAAGCATACAGTGTCATATGAAATACCTTACGTTATTTCACCTAGCCTGAGGCTGCTGGTTCAGAATGGAGTGGATTTCCATTTTGTTTTGTTTTGTTTTGTTTTATTTTCCCCTTGTCTAGTAAAGATATGTCTGACATTGTAAAAAATTTCAAGTAATACTAGACAGAACTATTCAGATAACTTTACAGATCCCTTAAATCTCTCTGGCTAATGGTGATCACTAGGTTACACCAGATGTATTAATAAACTCCCCATTAACAGTAATAGCTTAAAAACCTGGCTCATTGGTGAACACCTACACTGAAAAACTTAAATTTTGGGATCAACAGTCTGAACCTCAATTTCATTCTTACAGCTCAATTTGGTTACCTAAATATAGTAATCATATTAGTTCAAATGCCATAGGTTATTGAAGATATCCACATGTAATGACCTTTCCAGCATTTATAGGTCAGATGGGATCCCCTAGAACATCTAAAGACAAAAAATAGTCTCCGTCCCAGCAACTAAATTCAGACTTGAATGCTGAGTAATATAAATCTTTTGACTTCTTTGTGACTAGGATTTTACATTAGTTTGTGAGAAGTTATTGATAAATATTACTAAACCATAAAAGTATTTTGGTAATATATATGTATTAAGACTTCTTGTAGTTGTGTCATTAATAGCGGCCATTTTTACATTAATTTGCCCTTTAAAAAACATGTCTAAATAGACACTCAAACTTAATTAACATTCCATGCATTTCAACAGCTGAAATTGTTTTCTGTGTTGTATTTGTATTATTAATAATCTAGAAGATCATTAATTTGTTTACCTTTGTTGTTGTTGTCATTACAATCTTTGTTGTGGATAAATGTTTTGAGGTAATTCTGTCTTTTGAGCATCATAAACAGTAACAAATGCTTTTTGATTCACTTACAAATTATAAGAGAAGAGCCATGAAATTTTCCTAACCTTTTCTGCAGCTCAATAAATCACAAACAGACAAGAAAGTTAAGCACTGCTTCAGTGGAAAATCAGCAGACAGATGTAGCACACATTCCCCTCAAAATAATTCAGAACCTGTTCCAATTTATCAAATGCCTACTTTATCTGTCAAAACAATGTCCTTTCTCAAATAAAGGGCATTGTTTCTGCAGCAAGAAAAAGGTTCTGATGTATTGTTATCTGCAAATGGATGGTGGAATAATGGAACAACAGGCAGCGTTTCAAGCTAAGAGATCAAAGGGCAGAATGCATCACAATTCTTGTTAAAATAAATTAGGCTGAAATTGTAATTTTAATAAAGACATTTATAACCTGAAACAATTTTTTGAGTTTACAGATCAGCAGAAACAATAAGAAAATCTGTTTCAATATATAAGTTGATGCATTTCTTCCCGTTGTCAGAACTTCAAATTTCAGAGAAACCAAGATTTACAGAGCTGTAATGTACATTAACTGGTACCTTGCGCTGACCCTATGCTATCTTACATTTGCAGAGGAAATACTTTCAATTGCTTTATTCATTTCTTTAATGTATTTTCATATTACCATCACACTACAAAAACATTCATAGATTTCTGGGTTAAGAATTTCCATAAGCAAAATTTATTAATTTGAAATCTTACAAGATAATTTTAATCTCTAAATGTTAGGTGATGTATTATAATATTAAGTCACAATATTGAATCAAACTCCTCCTTAAAATTATCCATCCTTTACAAATTACAAAATTAAATTAAGAATGAAATAATTTTAAAGCCCTATCCTCTCTAGAGTAAACTAGAAAACAAAAAGTTAGCTGTTAATAATTATCAATTAATTGAAAAGCCCAGGAGTTTTAGATGTTCAGCAAATCTTTATGCTCAAACCTGGTTCTATTACCAAGTCATTGTAATGCTCAGATACTTTCTTTAACCTCAAACCTGGTGCTATTACCAAGTCATTGTAATGCTCAGATACTTTCTTTAACTTCAACATGTCAGATATTTATGATGATTCCTGCAGCCAGCTTGATCCTGAGCTGAACTGTGACAACTTTGCACTGATGTATATGTCTCCTCTATGATTGCATGTGGCTTTTTCTTTCTTATATTCTTCCATTTTTCAATTCTTTTTATGTAACTCTGACCTCTGTCACTTACTGGGTTTTTCTCCTTATGATACATTTTTAATATCACAGAGTCCTCTACAAATACATTGAATCAAATCCCTAAGAAAAGTATTAATTTATGATCAGCTAATGACAGTTTCAAAAGGTAGCAATATTTATTTTTCTTAATAATAACTTTACTTACACCACAGTATTCATAGATCCATAAAATAGGTCATTTTATTAAAAGAAATTATATGATCAGAATCAGATCAAAGTTAAAAAAGAACATTTTGCTAAATATCCTGTAATAACAAGGTGAGATTTATCTCCAATTGTACTGGATTTTATTTCAGTGACATTCCAGTGCAAGGCAAAAACTAGCCTCAGCATCTTGAAATTCAAACACCTGTTAAAGCTCAGTTATGCCAGCTCTTACTCAGCTGCATAAGTAGATGTCTGTGTTTATAAATAGTCCAGCTGAAATCAATTAGTCCTCATACAGTACAGTACAGTTCATTGGGAATTCTAGAATTGTCCTAATTAAGATTAAACTAACTCAGAAAGGTTACTAATATCAAAACAAGTTTTGGCTAGGGTGAAACCGAGTAGAATCATGGAGTATAATTTTATCTCTGGCTGCACATCACCAATCCCTTGCTAGAGATAGTTCTGCACACACTTTTGCTGGCATCACTGTGTCAGAACACTCTCTCATCTGTTGCAGGCTAGCTTGAACAATTTATCTAAGAAATTTGCATCAATACAACTGATTTTGCCTTGCTATACTAGGGAACAATTACATGAACAATGCCAGTGACTGAAAAGCTGCAGGATGCCTGCCAGCTAGTGGGTATAGAGAAGAATCTGAGCAATAAAAATTTGCCCCCTAGCAGAGCCTAAATGAGAAGAGGTTGTGCATTTAAGTCTCAAAGGCATTACGGTTAGACTAGCATATGCAAACTAAAATTCATTGAGAAATTACCAGATAAATTCTATCACCACTCTTTGCTGCTGGAACAATTCAGAACAGCACTACTTTGTCTTAACCAAGCAGCAGAGCAGTGTTCCAGATAGCTTTGTCAGACAAAGAAATTGAAACCAAACAATAAAGAATCTTGCTAACAGAGTAAATAAACACTAATGTTTTGAGAGAAAGCTAGACATATATAGAATTAGCAAATAATAGAATCATTGGGTTGGAAAAGATCTTTAAGAACAAATCCAACTGTAAAGTAGGGGCAGTGACTCCACATCCCTGGGCAGCTCATTCCAATGCTTGACAGCCCTTTCAGTAAAGAAATTTTTCCTAATAGCCAAGCTAAACTTCTCCTGGCACAACTTCAGGCTATTTCCTCTTGTCCTATCACTTTTTACTTGAGAGAAGTGACCAACACTCACCTCGATACAACTTTCTTTCAGGTAATTGTAGAGAAAGATACGTTCTTCCCTAAGCCTCCTTTTCTCCAGGCTAAACAATCCCAGTTCCCTAAGCTGCTCCTCATAAGACTTGTTCTCCAGACTCTTCACCAGCTTTGTTGCCCCTCTTTTGATATGCTCCAGCATTTCAATGACATTCTTGTAGTGAGAGGCCCAAAACTAAACACAGTCTTTGATGTGTGGCCTCACCAGTTCGGAGTGCAGGTGGAAAATCGCAACCCTACTCCTGTTGGCCAAACTATTTTTGATAAAAGCCAGGATGCTGTTGGCCTTCTTGGCCACCCGTGCACACTGCTGGCTCATATTCAGTTGGCTGTTGACCAACACCCACAGGCTCCTTTCTGCCTGGCAGCTTTCCAGCTATTCTTCTCCAAGTCTGTAGTGTTACATGATGTGGTTTTGACCCAAGTGCAGGACCTGGCACTTAGTCTTGTTGAAACTCATACATTTGGTCTTGGCCCATCAACCAAACCTGTCCAGACACATCTGCAGAGCCTTAGATATTCAAGTATCATTTCAAAATCTTCATTCCACCTATTTTCAAGAAGTAATTCACAATAGTTATCATAATTTTATAAGTGCAAAGCAGAAAAATGGGTTTCAAAGGTGAGTCTATTTAAGAAATTATGAATATATGCATTTTATGACTAATACAGTCAGAAAAGTGATGAAAAGTGAGAATTGAGACACTGCTACAAATGTAATTTTAATTTAATAAAGATATTCTGTAGTTATTGACAAAAGAAAATGGTCATTAAATAAAGATTAATGAGGAAATGAATTAAATTCAAAGAATGTGGAGGTAAAATAAAAAATGTATCTGGAGAAAACAAACCTTTCTCTTCCAGATATTCTTAATCAAAATCAGACACAAAACCTAAATTGAAATAGTTAATTAGGACCCAGGCCTAAATCTCTAGGCAACCAAAATGCCAGCTGATATTACTGAGATTTTCAGATGCACATTCAATTAGGAATAGGATGATCCCAGACCAGTACCATTCATACAGAGCACTACAATCTGTATTGAAATCTGACTTTGGGTTGCTCTGGATGTAAGCTGGCAGAATAGAAAACACACATTTTGAATATAAGCCATAAATACTATCTGAAACCAAAGTCAACAGGAACACATCAGTGTGAATAGTTGGAAAGAGCAAATAATTTGCCATAATTCTTTTCAGAGCTGCACCAGAAACTTTTTCTCAGAATAATTTCTGATGCTGAGAAAGCAAATTAGGACCTTATTAACACCAATCTCTGCTGCCTTGCCCACTGCATCCTCATTCCCCTCCATGAACCAAACATAAATGTGTGACTACAAATGAATGGATAATTCTGATGTGATAGCACATTTCCCAGGGGAAAATGACATGACAAAACACAAGAGACTGGGAATTAAACCTTCCGTATTTAGGACATGCAAAGTACCCCATGTCAAGTGAAAAATATCCACAAAAACACTACTGCTGTCTGTGGAACACTTTCAGGTTCATGTTTCTATATGACATTTTACAAAAGGAGATCATGCAAGATTTTTGTTTTGACAATGTTTCCTTTCTTTTAACTACATTTTTCTTTGACTTGCCAGAGCATTTTCTCCTCAATATTTCGAAAATATAGTGTATAAGAAACAAAGTGAAAATAATAATGTTTTTTCTAGCTTTTTTATGATTAAAAATTTATAAATTAGTCAAGACTATAAACAGTACTGTCTGTGTGAGAATTAAAGCTGACTGAAAAAAAAATAGGAAAAAAGTTTACCTTATTAAGGAAGTTAAAGTATTCAGGAAATGTTTTATTCACTGATAGCCAAAAAAACAGGATCTTGCCTCTTTTCAATATGAAGTGATGGAAGAATAAAATAAATTATGTACAACTGATTTCACAAAGCTCTTCCTAACTGTAATAAAGTTTCACAAGGTGGTCAAAACCCACATTGTTATCAACACTTCCCACCAATACAATTGTGCTCAATTATCATTTTTGCTTTGAAAGTGAGATTCACTTTTTGCAGAGGTGAAAGGAAAATGAAGATATGTGTGTCACTGTGCTTTAAAAAAAAAAAAAAAGAAAGTGGTTTGCGGTTCATATTTTCATCGTTTTCTAACAGAAATTCATAGGAAATGAAGTATGAAACTGAACAGTTACATAATATCCTTATTTTCCGCTTGATATTCACACTGATCTCGTAATTAGGGAGAGAAAATCAAGGTTGTTTTATCCAGTTTTTCTCAGGAAAATTACTTGCAAAATACAAAAGCCTGTATACAATTACTAATTTAAGAGATAGCTATGACCAATACTTACATGAACATACAGGCTTATAAAATCTTGATCTCATCTGCAAAGTAGTTTTATGAAAGCTAGTCACAAATGGAGATCCTTTTCCACATATCATTTAGTTGAAAAACAAATACCAACACATTTCATTTAAATTTCAACAAATTATGTTGACTGTGGTAGTGTACAGTATCAAATTAAATCACTACAAATCATAATTTTCTGCAAAGTTAAAATTAATTGTGACATTCAGTAGATACATAAACATACAGTAAAAAAGACAAATTTAAAATGAAATATTTCATGCTTAATTCCATTTGGAGTGTTTTACAGTTCTTCATCATTTGATATACACATCAAAATGTGGAAATACAAACTATGGATCTTCCAGTCTAATACACAGCTTACAGTAAAGGGAACTTTGAATATCCCCTTAGAGATTTTGGCAATGATTTTCCACTCCATTACATCAATTTCATACTGGGGTAAGTCCATTGATGTCAATGGTGTTACATCAGCTTAAAAACAATATGACAGAATAAAAGATCATGGTTATTCAAGCTCTTATTTATGGTTATGGAAAATTACACACATTTGATGTGCATGTACATAACAAGACTCTGTGTTGTTTTGTATTTCTTTGATAATGAAAATGTCCTCGTATACAAAAAGCAGGAAACTGAAGTGGAAACATAACAGGTATTTACCAGCTAAACATACATAGGTGTAGACAGCAAATGCTGGTTATAAAATAACCATGCAGGATGACAGCTGCTCAGCTACGCTAAAATTAAATGTAAGAAAAGTTTGAATGAATTTTCAGAAATGAAGAAGTTGCAGGAAACTATAAATCAGGAAGCCAATAACTTTAGAGTTGTATCTACTCTTGCATTACCTTAGTATTTTATATTTATTTATTTTATATTTCCAGAAATGTAAGCAGAATTTGAGAATTTCTGAAATATGTTACACATACACTCATTACACAGTAACCACATAGGTAAAAATGCTGTCATGAACACGAAATTAACTACAAAGGCAAACGCCTATCAGCACCATAAAATTAGTCTAACTGGCTGAATCTTCATCATAGGTGAGAGAGTGTACCTGAGAGCAGTCTCAATTTCTGGTTCCTTCTAATATACAGTCTTGAACAAATACACTATCCAAGTGCAGGCTGTTTACATATCTCGTCTGTCCTGTGTCAGATCATATCTGAACTTTCTATGATGATCTCTAGAGTGTCTGTGTAGGGTCATCAATTTCTCTCTTCTTTCAGATATTATTGCCTCCCACAAGAGCAAATGAGATAGAGAGGCATAGGATTCTCCCTCTCCCAGTTCATACTGCAAGTAAATCCATGATGGAAGGACAGTAAGCTCTAAGGGACCTGAAGATATGCCCCCAAATCTTTGTGAGGGACATGTACAGACAGGGAATGTGGATGGGTAGCTGTTTTATCTTCAAGCAGACCTGGATATCATGTCTTCATGGAATGCTATGCTGACTCATTTAGCTTTTCATTCATGCTACTTCCAGATTCTTTTTCTACTGAAGTAAAACCTAGTAGTGTTTGTATATAAATTTTTGTCTAAAAAGAGTACTTTGCATTTGTACTTATTGAATTACATGCTTTTTCCTGAAGATATTGTATTGGGTTTTCTGTGAGGGGGTTTTTGGTTGTGCCTTTGGTAACGGGGGAAGAGCTATGGAGATGGCCCTTTAAGAAGCTACCCGAAAAGCTCCCCCTTTGCCTTTGTCAAACCCACCTCTGACCAGGGCCAAGCCAATCAGTGCCCCTGCTAATTCATGTATTTAAGGGAGGGTGCAGGGCATGCCTCACTCTCTCTCTGACACCGGCCCTGACCAGCGTGGCCCCAGGTATGGGTGGTGTGGCCCCAGCCTTGGCCGGCCCCGACCACAACTTAAGCTTAAGCCCTGCTGCAGCTCATCCCAAAAAAAAAAAAAAGGGGGAGCCATGGGATCTCCAGAACCATCAGAAGAGACCTGAAGCAGAGAAAGGAGTGGGGCACAAGGAGAACAACTCTGAAAAACACCAAGGTCGGTTTTGAAGGAAAGAAAAGAGAGAGAGGAGGAGAAGGACGCAGAACCCAGGTTTCCCCTTTGCAACCCATGGCAAGAGCCAGGTTGACTGTTTGTGTGTGAGGGAACTGTGACCATGGGCAGATCCAGATTGGAGTTTTCTGGACTTGGGCTGAAGCAGTTTTGTGTGTGAGAGAAACTGCAGCTGTGGGCAGACTCATATTGGACTTTTAAGACCTTTTTCCCCTATGGAAAGGGGTCCATGTGGAAGCAGAGAGAGAGACACTGCGCTGAGGTTTTTTTTCCCTACTCCTAAGAAAGCACATGATGTGGTGGGAAAACAAACCACAAATCCCCACCCCCATCCCCCTGCGTCTCAAGGCAAAGGGGGAGGAAGAAGGTGAAGAAACCGGGAACAAAAGTTGATCTTGGGAAGAAGGAAGGGGTGGGGGGAAGGTGTTTTGATTTTTAAGATCTGGTTGTATCTCCCATTGTTCTACTCTGATGTTGGTAAAAAATTAAAATTGTTTTTTTGGTTTTTTTTTATTCCTTATGATAAGTCTTGTCTTTTGCCTGTGACCTGTTTAAGTGGTGAGAAGGCCTCCCAGTCCTTATTTTGACTAGCCCTTTTTTGGGACATCATGGTGCTCAGTTATGCACTGCGCCTAAATCATGACAGACATTTTATTTAATTTTATTAAAATATTTTTGAATTCTAATCCCAAAATCTCCTTACATCCCTTTCCTCTGCAGCTTGATGTCATTTACACAGTAAGATTCATTATGAATATGTGCACTTTAACTGTTAAAATCACTAATGGAAATATGGGATAGACCTAAGTCACACTCGTTTTTCTCTCTCCTCCATTTGTACAATATAACTGTGATTCTCTTTAGCACTTTGTCAGTAGTTTTCCAACTAGTACCAAGCTTCCAAGACAATTTAATCTAGACCATTTTTGCCATAGGAAAACACAACGTGGGATTATGTCAACAGTTAAAAATTTGTGGCATTCATTGCCTTTTACTTCTCACAAATCCTGCTGTCTTGGAAAAGGAGGAATGTTGTTTGAACACAAGTATGTGGACAGTTTCTTGTCATCCTAATGTTACAATGATTTTGTATGTATCTGAATTTTGACTCAGTTGTTTGATTTACATTATGGCTGTAACCAGATGTTCTTATCAGGCTCAGAAATTTGATTTTACAAGGAACTGTAAGACTACTCTATATAAATGCAACAGCATCCACTGTGGCATTATTAAACATGCTAACTGCTACATTTTCCTGTGGAATGTTCTGGAGAGGAATGGATAGTGTGATGTCTGGGAGAAAGATACTCTCTTTTTCTTTTTAAAGCACCACATTTCACCATCTAAATTTAGTGATTTACAGAGTGCGTATCTACTTAGCAGTAGGAAACCCAATCTTTTTGCCTAAATATATGTATATAATACCATTTGAAAGAGCAGGGTTAGGTTATCACACTTGGCCTTTAGCTTCAGAAAAGTATTTACTTCCAGTAAGTCTCGTGTCATATCTTTCACAGAAATCTTGATACACTTGAACATAACAAATCACACCAGGTACTAAGTATCCTATCTTTCTTGAGTGTAGTGTACCTTAGACCTGTAGATCACATGTAGGCAGCTCTATTTTAAATATTAAATTCAGGGTTTTTGATTCTGCACTCAAATCCAAAACAAACTTCAGATTAATTTAACTGACCTATCAAAAATATAACTTAAAACTTGTTGAAAAAACCCTAAAGTAAGCTGAAACCTAGATGATGTAACATATAAAAAAGGAGAAAAATATTGATACAAAAAAGAATGAGACAAGGCCATAAGGAAGCATACCATAAAGAACTTGAATATGAAGACATATATTGAAGTAAAAAAATAAAATCAGCTTGACGTAGTACAGTAGAATGGTTGATTTCCTATTTCGTCTGTATGAAAAAGTAGGTAAAATCTCACATGGTCCTCTATTAGGTCTTTTCTTCTGTTACAAACTTATTTCAGGATTAACTGAGTCACCTAACTTTCTTCTTTCATGTAGAATGGGAGTGGCCACATCTTACACTAGCACCTAACTTTCAGATGGCTACTAGTTAAGTGATATTAATCCCATCTCATCTTTCAACTATGCCAATAGTCTGATACAGATTTAATCATATCATGCTGAAAAATGTTAAATCAGTGGGGTAACAGTTGCTTGCCATTAAACAATTTCATTACTTCTCAGATTAGCTCATTGATCAGTGGTTTTATCAGTGATATATTAAAAATTGGCAATCTGTCTCCAAATATATTTTTCTTTGTTAGCCCTTTACACTCTCCAGAAGTCTGTGGGGTTTTGTTTGGTTTTGTTGTTGCTGTTGGTTGTAAGGGGTTTTTATTTATTGTTTTTGTTGGTCATCTAGAGATATTAGGAAAATAATGTTCTGAATATCATTTCTGAGTGAAGACAAGTTTGTACATTGTGGTGCGTTGACCTTTGCTGGCTGCCAAAGGCTTACTTAGCTGTTTTCTTGCTCTCCCCCCTGAACAGGACAGGGTGAAGAAATTAAGGTAGAGTGGCTCATGGGTTGAGGTAAAGACAGTGAGATCATTTACCAAATAGCATCACAGGCAAAACACACTTGAGTAGGGGAAAAATGAATTTAATTTATTGCCAATCAAAAATAGAATATGATGGTGAGAAAAAAACCCCAAAACTTTCTTAAATATATTTTCCCTGAGGCACTACCACCTTGGCTGATGGTCTGAGCTATGTCCTGCAGTTGGAGCCAACTGGAACAGTCTGTGTTCAGCACTGGGCAGCCCCAGCCTCTCCTCATCGATGCTGCTGCTACAGCCTCTGCTACCACCACCAGGGCACTTGCATCCAATGTCATGCATCTCCTTCTAAAAATATATTATTTCCTACAGATAACATCTCACTTTCCTTACAGCTGATAGTAATTTTTCTGTAGTTTTCACATAATTTATTTTGTGTTTCAAGAAATTACCCTCTCTCCAGGGAATTGCCCTTACCAAGCATTATGTCTGTTTTCATTAGTCCTTTCCTGTCATTCATCCTTTTAATTGGTTAAAAAAGTAAATGGACAGAAAATGGAAATCCGAGAATAAATTTGTTTCAGGTCTAGCAGAACATCTTCTCCAGTTACAAAAAAATAATTTAAAGCTCCTCAAATTATTCTTTTAATTTCATCAAGAACACAAAAAATTTAACATACAAAAGGTTACCCTCTCTGAAAATAATTATTTTTCTTGCCCAGATCCATGAATCTTTGTGCACAGTTTTTCTCAACCATATTTTTCATGTTCTGGTGCTTCGAAGTCTTCCTAGGCACTTTATTCCTAATGTCTTCAGGCACTTAACATTTTTTTGGGGGATTAGAGTTAAAACAATCACTTAATTGTTTAATTTAATTTCTTTCTCTCATACAGTTATAAATTGTAGTCCTGTCATTTGATTATTTACCCAGACATTTAATTTATTTCCTTAATGGGAATTCAGAAGAGAAAAAATTCTGGCTCAGCTCAAATCAAACAGGAATGCTTTTTTATTACAATTTTTACAAAACAGCAGATGTAAGAATATCTTAATTAATTTTTACCTGTTTCATTCTTGAGTTTTTAACCCTCTAAAAGTTACTGTATTTCTTCTTAGAAGACATTTAAATTTTAAAACTAAAATACCGTGTTGTCAAAAAAGCAAGTGAAAAATTTAGAAATGTACATTAGCAATGCCATATTTCAATTACTGTAATATTTATTTGTTTGTTTGTTACAGTCTCCAGAAGATTAACTCATTTTCACAGAATTTTGTAAAATTTACATAACTACAAGGAAACAGGTAAACAGCATATTTTCAAGTGATGCCACAAATACTACATAGACATAGAAAATAATGAATTTTACTCAATATTTTCAGCATGATTCTCTGGCTTTATAATGCTGCATCTGAGGCCAATTTGAAATTATTCTGACCTGTCTATCTAGCTATATTTGGTGCCAATCTTAAAGAATTTATCTAATATACTCTTCCTATTCTCGTCTTTATTTCAGATCCTTATAAATTTATCTCAACTATCCACTCAAAAGTTCAGCATCCTTTGGCCTTGAATATGCAATACTACATCAGTGTTTCTACGTTTTCTTTACTCTTTAATTAAAACCATATTACTTGTTACATTTTTCCTTGTAAAGCACTTCTCTCTTTACCTCTTCTTTTTCGAAAACAGTTTTCATTAGCGCAAGATTTTAAAAAATAAAAGTATTTTTTATTCTCTCTTTAGCTGCTATCCATTGTATTTGTATAAAGGGTGAAGTGTTTTCTAAATGACTTCCCATTATTAACTTTATGAGGTAACTGCTTCATACATCTCAAGGTAATTTTCTTAGTTCACAGTACTCCAGGTATAGTGTGTCAACAATTACTCAAAACCAGGTACTCTTACAAAGGTCTAGCTATGGGTCTTTCTAAGAACAGTTCATCTTCTCATAAAATATGCTTGAGGTAGATTAGATAAATATCTTCTTGAAGAGGCTTCTTTATTTTATTTTTCTGCATAGACAAGGCTTGATACACTTGCTCACACTTCAGTGTGAATTGCCATTTGAAATCACCAGAAAGTATCTTGAGTAGTCACAGAAATCACAGAATCACAGAATATTAGGAGTTGGAAGGGACCTCAAAAGATTATCCAGTCCAACCTCCCTGCCAGAGCAGGATCACCTAGACTAGGTTTCACAGGAATGCATCCAGGCAGGTTTTGAATGTCTCCAGAGAAGGAGACTCCACAACCTCTCTGGGCAGCCTGTTCCAGTGCTCTGTAACCCTCACAGTAAAAAAGATTTTCCTCATATTCAGATTGAACCTCCTATGCTCCAGCGTGCACCCATTGCCCTTGTCCTGTCACTGCCTGTCACTGAGAAGAGCCTGGCTCCTTCCTCCTGACACTCACCCTTTACAAACTTATAAACATTAATGAGGTTCACCCCTCAGTCTCCTCTTCTCCAAGCTAGAGACCCAGCTCCCTCAGCCACTCCTCATAAGGGAGTTGCTCCACTCCCTCCATCATCTTTGTGGCTCTGCACTGGACTCTTTCAAGTAGTTCCCTGTCCTTCTTGAACTGAGGGGCCCAGAACTGAACAAGATATTCCAAATGTGGTCTCACCAGGGCAGAGTACAGGGGAAGGAGAACCTCTCTCAATCTACTAAGCATAGCCCTTCTGATATGGGCCAGGATGCCATTGGCCTTCTTGGCCGCA
>NW_010198314.1:0-1981 GCF_000695765.1 Mesitornis unicolor
GACTCGAAGGTGTGCGTGGAGCCGCCGTAGGTCTTGTAGAAGGTGTAGGGGGTGGCCTCGGCCCCCCGCGAGAACAGGTCCAGCAGCCCCACCTCCTGCCGTGGGGTGCGGGGGTCACCGCTGGGCCAGCGGCCCAGGGAACCCCCGTCTCCGGGTGACACCATCGCCAGGTGACACCACCTCAAGGTGGAGTCATCTCCGAGCCAACCCAACCCAACCACATCACAGGGTGACACCACCCTGGGGATGCCCCAACCTCCAGGTGATGCCACTTCAAGGTGACACCGGCCCAGGGAACCCCCGTCTCCGGGTGACAACATCTCCAGGTGACACCATTGCCAGGTGACACCTTCTCAAGGTGGAGTCGTCTTCAAGGGAACCCAACCACCCAACCCAACCCCATCACGGGGTGATGCCACCCTGAGGAACCCCCGTCCCCAGGTGCCACCACCTCAGGGTGACACCGTTTTGGGATGAGACCATCTCAGGGTATTTCCACCTTGGGTTGTCCCACCTTTGGGTGCCCTACTTTGGGTTGTCCCATCTTTGGGTCCCCACCACCCCAAGGTGCCCCCACCTTGGAACACCCCACCTCTGGGTGCCCTACCTTGGGTTGACCACCTTTGGTAGCCCCATCTTTGGGTCCCCACCACTCCAGGGTGCCCCTACCTTCAGTTCTCCACCTTGAGTTGACACCCCTGGGGTTGTCCCACCTTTGGGTGCCCTCCCTTTGGTTGCCCCATCTTTGGGTCCCCACCACCCAAGGGTGCCCTACCTTGTGCTGACCCATTTTTGGGTCCCTACCACTCTAGGGTGCCCCCACCTTGGGTTCTCCACCTTGGGTTGTCCCACCTTTGGGTCTCCACCACCTTTGGGTGCCCTAACTTTGGTTGTCCCATCTTTGGATCCCCACCACCCCAGGGTGCCCCCACCTTGGGTTGACCCATCTCGGATTGCCCCACCTTTGGCTGCCCTACCTTGGGTTGCCCCATTTTTGGGTCCCCACCACCCCAGGGTGCCCCCACCTTGGAACACCACACCTCTGGGTGCCCTACCTTGGGTTGGCCACCTTGGGTTGTCCCATCTTTGGGTCCCCACCACCTTTGGGTGCCCTACCTTTGGTTGTCCCATCTTTGGGTCCCCACCACCCCAGGGTGCCCCCACCTTCAGTTCTCCACCTTGAGTTGACCCTCCCCTGGGGTTGTCCCACCTTTGGGTGCCCTACCTTTGGTTGACCACCTTTGGTTGCCCCATCTTTGGGTCCCCACCACCCCAGGGTGCCCCCACCTTGGGTTCTCCATCTTGAGTTGATCCATCTTGGGATGCCTTACCTTTGGGTGCCCTAACTTTGGTTGCCCCATCTTTGGGTCCCCACCACCCCAGGGTGCCCCCACCTTGGGTTGACCCACCTGGGGTCACCCCACCTCTGGGTGCCCTACCTTGTGCTGACCCATTTTTGGGTCCCTACCACTCTAGGGTGCCCTGGGGTCACCCCACCTTTGGGTGCCCTACCTTGTGCTGACCCATTTTTGGGTCCCTACCACTCCAGGGTGCCCCCACCTTGGGTTCTCCACCTTGGAATACCTCGCCTCTGGGTGCCCCTACCTTGGCTTGACCACCTTGGGTTGCCCCACCTTTGGGTGCCCTACCTTCATTTGCCCCATTATTTGGGTCCCCACCACCCCAGGGTGCCCCCACCTTGAGTGGACCCCCCTGGGGTCACCCCACCTCTGGGTGTCCCCCCACGCTCACCTCCGGCTTCAGCTGCGGCTCGGGGCCGGTGCCGCAGGAGAGGGCCTGGCTGCCACCGCGGATGCCCACGATGAGGGGACAGCGCTTGCGCTCCAGGTGCTTGTTGGGGACCACGCTGATGGGCTCTGCGAGGAGATGGGGTCATGGGGTGGCCGGGAGCACCGACGGGTGGGGGTGTCGCCCGCTGCCCTCCCCTGCACCCACCTTCCTGGGCGGCGTTGGCGCCCTG
>NW_010198315.1:0-14034 GCF_000695765.1 Mesitornis unicolor
ATATATTTATGTATGTATTTATATGAATTGTCTATTGGAAAAATATTCTAGACACATTTTTTAAAGCCCTGGGCTTAGTATATTTGTCATTTAAACATGACATTAATAGCATCCTCTCAGAGAACTGTTGATTTTGTTTAAGAGGGAAGGTCTTTAGCAAAAAAATAATATAGGTAACTGTAAATGTCCCAGAGAAGAAAAAAATTGCTGTAAATGGTACTATTTGGTCATCAGAGAGTTCAGATATGGACAGAGCATATTAGTGTTAGCAACTAGGACAATTTACATGATGCAGATTTTGTTTTGCAATGCCTTTTCTTTCAAACACCTTTATTTTTTTTTCCTCTCAGAAATAGTAAGACAGCACCCCAGCACCATTTCAAGTGCATTTCCTTCTAAAAAGTCAAGACAACCAGAATCATAGTGTTTTAGGAGCTCTGTTTTCATACTGAATCTATGATGTAATAATAAATCATAGAATCATAGAATCATTATGGTTGGAAAAGACATTTAAGATCACCAAGCCCAACTGTTAACTAACCCCACCATGTCCACTTTTAAACCTAAAAGCACCACACTTTTTAAACCCTAAGCAGCACATCTAGATGGCTTTTAATTACATCCAAGGATGATGATTCCACCACTTCCCTTGGCAGCCTGTTCCAGTCTTTGATAACCCTATCAGTGTAAAAGTTTTTCCTAACCTCTAACCTAAACTGCCCCTGATGTAATTTGGCAGCATTTCCTCTTGTCCTCTTGGTTTTAACTTGTGAGAAAAGAACCACACCCACCTCTCTACAACCTCCTTTCAGATAGCTGTAGAGAGTGATAAGGACTCCCTTCAGCCTCCTTTTATTCAGACTAAACAATCCCAAGTCCCTCAGCCACTCCTCACAAGACTTATTCTCAAGATCCTTCACCAGATTTGTTGCTCTTCTCTAGACATGCTCCAGAGCCTTAATGTCTTTCTTATACTGTGGTGCCCAAAACAGAACACAGTACTCAAGATATGGCCTCACCAGTGCCAAGTACAGTGGGACAATCACTTCTCTAGTCCTGCTGGCTATACTATTCCTGATGCAGGCCAGGATGCCATTGGCCTTCTTGGCCACCTGGGCACACTGCTGACTCATGCTCTCCTGGCTGTCAATCAACAACACCCAGTCTCTTTCTACTGGGCAAATTTCCAGTCACTTTTCCCCAAGCCTGCAAAGTCGCAGGGATTGTTGTGACCCAAGTGCAGGACTCGGCACTTGGCCTTGTTGAAGCTCATAGAATTGGCCTCAGTTCATCAATCCAGCCTGTCCATGTCCCTCTGAAGAGCCTTCCTACCCTCAGACAGATCAACATTTGCACCTAATTTGGTGTCATCTGCAAAATTACTGAGGGTGCACTCAATCCCCTCATTCAGATCATTGATGAGGATATTAAACAGGAGTCACCCCAACATTAATTCCTGGGGAACAGCAGTTGTAACCAGTCACCCACTGGATTTAACTCCATTCACCACCACTCTCTGGGCCTGGCCCTCCAGCCAGTGTTTGATTCAGCGGAGTGCACACCTGTCCAAGCCTTGGGCAACCAGTTTTTTCATGCGGAACAGTATGAAAGACTTTACTGAAGTTCAGGTAAATATCCACAGCCTTTCCCTCATGCACCAAGTGGGGTCACCTCATCACAGAAGAAGATCAGGTTTGGTAAGCAGTACTTGCCCGTCATGAGCCCATGTTGACTGGGCCTGATTATGTGGTTGTCCAGTAAATACTTTTGAGTCCAGTAAATACTTTCGAGTCCTGCTTGTGTCTTTACTGACATTGATTTGAATGGTGCAGAGTCATTATTTTTTATATAAATTTATTATTTTTATACAGTTTGTGCAATTTTGCAGTGATGAATAGGATTTTTCTGGTGAGGCTGGAATGGGATTTGTTTTCCAAATTGAGTTTGCTGGTTATGACATTCATCTCAACCATGGAGAAGCCAGTTCAAGTCACTGCCTGATCCAGGGTAGGCACTTGAAATCAGATATCCCATATCCTAAAGAACTAACCTAACTGCTTTGCTAACTTGGAGTTGCTTTTCTATTTCATACTCAGATTTTACTCACAAAAAACCTTAAAGGTCTTTTATGCAGAGGCAGAAAGTAAGAAACAGGACATTCTGTACAATAAGAAAACTGTGTTCTCCAATTAACACCACTGTTCACGTTTTACAGTGAATTTCATGCAACATAATGCAAGTACAGCCCAGTTACACACAGAAATCCTTCTACATTTGGGAAACACATTCTACAGGGAATTCCAGTTATTTTACAAACAGGAGTCACAATACCTCTGAGACTGGATATTATTAGACCAAATTTACAAGTGTGCACCTAGAGACATTGACAGCCTTGATTTTTCCAAGGTTAATGTCAATGAGGAACAACAGGTTTTCAACATCTTTGAAATCCACCTTCAGTCATTTCCCCAAGGGACATCAGCCAACAGATGAGCTAGCAACAAAACCTAAGTGTCCTGACCCATTCCCCTCCTCGGGCTACCCAAATACTGCACGACACCAGATACATTGCCCAGAGGTCCGAGTACATTTCTGCGGTGTGCGTCAGTATCTGGAACACTTACTGTCATGAGTAGTTTCTCCACACAGTCAGGAGACACACTGTGCAAATGGGTCAAATGAAGCTGGAGATGCATTTTGTTGCTGAGGACATCCTGGCAGAGTGGGCAGCAGATAACAGGTTGCATTGAGTGCTGTGACAGGACATGCATCTGGATACGGTTTGGGTCCCTACTATTGTAGTTACAATAAGGACATTGATAGAACTGAAAAAAAAATCAAATTAAGATGCAGGCTATTAGTCAGTGTGCTTTTTATAACTTGCTGATACTGCTATTTTAACAGTATATAATCTCTGTTTCATTCTTGAGTTATTTGAAAGAGATCTAGAATGCAATTAAATTTTTACACTTTCCTTTACCTGTTCATGACAAAATTTATTGTCCTCTGGAGGCTTTGATTTTTTAGCTGCACCATCCTCTTCTTTTGCCAGAAGCAGCTGTTGTGCCCCTACCACAGTGTTCACTTTTGGTTCCTTCTCTGGTGTGGCTATTCCTGTTCCGAAAACATAATTTTTAAGAACATGTTTTAAACTTTAAAATATCCTGGTTTACAAAGAGGCTGTGATTCCAAAGGTGAGTATTGTCTTTAAGGGTCTTTTTTTTTTAAGTCCTGGGAAAAAATATAGTTGAATAACACAATTCTGGTAAGCACAAAGGTAAAAATATACTTTTATCCTTGATGTAGATGATATAAACACATTTTTAAATGAACTCTTCTCTACTGTTTAGATAACCTTAGGTTGCCTTTAAAGATTAATCAATAATGTGCTTTCTATAGCAGCTCAGTATGAATTTGTGTATTACATTTAAAAAAATCAGCTTTTGCTTAAAAATCCTGTTTTTCAAAATAATTAATTTTCTGCTGTTTAATTACCCTCTCTCTTTTCTAAACTGTCTGAGCAATATGATTATTGTGCTGTTTTCATAACTCCTGCCTGTTTACAATTCTGAAGCTAAATATAGTGACGCTTTAAAAGAAATACTGTGGAGAATAGGATTTCAGAGCTAACTTAATATTAATTATATACAAAGATCAGTCATTTGGGATTGCCTTAGATGTTTACACTGTGAATTTTTATAGTCTGGCATTTGTGATCAAAACCAGAATATAACTGTTTTCTATAGATAGTTCTACTATTAAGTATTAAATACTATATTTAATATTATGCCTGAACTAGCTGTGTAATGTGGCCCAGTCTTGCACACATCAAAGAAAAGAGTGCAGTTCTAATTTCCCAGTCCATCAGAAAATTCTTTCCAGCGTCAATTTGCCAGATAATCTCTTCTGCTAGGCTGGATATTACAAGAGCATTGGGTAGGCATGTCACATACATTTCACAACAAACACAAAACCTCATTTACCAGCCATTCCAATCTCATCATAGTGCGGCATCATCTGACCTTTTTTCTGCTGTTTATTATGAGTATTTCTAATTTTAACTTTCAATTTTCACCATCTTCCAGTCAATTTGCAACTAAATTATTTCCAGGGTGAGGACACTATCACTGGACACTGGGTGCAAATACATCTTGAAATGCAATGAAGCTAAAGCATTGATTGCTATCAGACCCAACGTAAATATATAGTCCAGGGGTAATCTGATTGTATGCTGTGCATGAAGATTTATCTTGATTTTTTTCAATCCACATAAGGTTCATATAAATGAACAAATTGCACCTCATTGCACAGTAACCTAGGATTAATTTAAAAATAAGGTCATGGATGTTTTGGCAACAAAGTAAATATGAAGAAAGAAAATACTTGTAATTGTCTGTAGACAAAACCAAGATTATTTTTTTAATTATTATTATTATTACTACTACTACTACTATTATTATTATTATTTTCATATAGACTTTGAGCAGTATTGATATTACAAAAGCAACATCAAAGAGGAGTAAAGTAAGAGAACAGTTTTCAAGGTAAATAGCAAGTCCTCATGGTACAATAATAAACAATTGAAAACTGAATCATACAGGGATATTTTCTGAAGAGCACTTTTTTAAAAAAAAAACATAAACATGCTTTATGACTTATACATTAATGGTGATTTCCCCACACATTGTTTTTCATTCCTAAATTGTTAATTATTTCTTTTGGTTTAATTTAGACCAGTAATTTTTGAATGTTCTTGCTCAAATTAAAGTTTATTCCTGCCATATTTCAGTACCTTTAATGACCAATTTGTCAACATCAGTTTAATATCTGAACAAGCTGCTTTCTGGAGCCCCACTGAATTTTTACACTCCCAGGAACTGATCCTGGACACCTCATTTAGACTGCTCAGTCAGTGCTGTGCCGACGACCTGAAGGACTAGCAATGCTTAAAGGCAAAATCTGCATTATGCAATCACATAAGGCACCATTTTACTACTTACTTTGGTTTATGATAATGCACTACTCCCTGGCCTATCTGTATTTACTTGGCAGTACACCATTATTATTTAAATCTCTTAACTGTGAGAATTGTGGGAAGTAAAAAGGTGACATACTATATTAACAAAGGTTGCTTCTAGGTTTTAGAAGGATATGTTCAAATTATTAACCTCTCTTCATTTACAACTGTCAAAAAGGTCTATCAGTTGACTACTGTTTCTTATCTTTATTGTATGTCACTTTTAAAATGTCCCTTTTTAAAGACAAATAGGCCAGAAACTCAGCTGGTGTAAGCATACACTGTTATACAGGAAGCTGAATTTAAAAACCAAAATGAAACAATTCTGCCTTCTTTTCCCCTCAGATTGTTCTTAATAGGTTGTTACAGAAATTAGGATTCAAATTCTGCTGAAAAATTGACTTGTGAAAAATAATTTGACTGTGTTTTGGCAGTGGTATTTAACTTCTAGTGAAATTTAGCTTGGAATGCACTCTGTGTGCACCTGGGCACACACAAGGTTAATATTACATCGTCTTCCACCACAGGATGGAATAACATAATTACTTCAAAGGACCTATAATAATCATGAAACACATAGTTCTTGTTTCTATAAAAATAAGACTTTTTTTGCTTAAATTTTCTTTTGCAGTTAAAATAATAAAAACTTAGAGTTATAAGACACTGTGCTGGCGTCAATAAATACATAACAAAGCACAACTTTTGACTTTGTTTACTATGATGTTTATATAAACTGTCAAAATTTACAGAGGCTTTGTTGTTTTTGCTGTTATTGTTGCTCTGCAGTCATTCAACCTCAAGCACTGTTACTTCTTAAACAACCAAAGTTACATCTGGCCTACAGTAAAGTAACCCAGTCTGTGATTTATGGGAAGCTTTGCAAAAAAAAGGGGGTTGATTCTTCCCTCTGGCATGGGGACACCACTCGCCCATACACATGGTGAGAACCAAACCCTCCAAACTGAAGTATATGTGCCAAAACCAAAGGAGATCAGCTCCTTACTCAGTGGTCCAGCTATGACAACTCTCTGTTTTTGCTTGCTATATCAACTGTCTGCTTTCTGTATTGAACTCAACATTTTAAGGACTTTCCTGTAGGAAGGCTGAACAAAGTTATGGTCTTCTAGAAAGGGTATTGAAGGAGGAGGGAGAGAGGAGATAAAATATTGTGGTTCCAAGCATGCGATGTGGCACTGTTTTCGTAGCTGGATGTTCCACTGGCACACTGTTCTTACTAGGCAGCTGTAGGAAAAGGCTAAATCCAGTTGTTATTCACACTTTAAATACGCACTTTTTATTCTTGAGACACATTATTTGTTGTTTTTTTCCCCTAATTGTGAAACACAGCTGTAATTAATTTCATAATAGAAAATACGCAGCATTATTTTAGATGAATAATATAATTTCAATACGATTAGATCAAAAACTAAGTTTAATTGTAAATAAGTGCTGTGGAATAGACTAGTCAATGATTGCCTGTCAGTTACAGAATTAAATAACGTGTGTAAGATTGCTAATATAAAAATGACATAATTCACTGCAATTCAGATGCCATCACCTTTGTAACATTTTTGAAACTCCAAAATAAAAATACAAATGTTTGTGTGACTAGCAAGAAGAAGAAAGTTAATAAAATATGGATATTGTTTTAAAAAAAGAAATCCTGGGAAAGTCATAAGCAAAATACTATTTTGTTATTTATGAATCTACGTATTCGATAAAGATTGCATAATTTAAGACTTCTGACACATCAGATGATCTGATTCAGCCTCAAAATAATTCTAAAATTATAATTACTGGTAGAATATTCTTTCTAATTAGAGTAGAATGAAAGGATAATTTTCATTGCAATAATAAAGGTTAATTTCCATCCTTCCTCATGTTTACTACCTTATTAAAAAGTGCTCCCCTTAGCCATGGCAGAGACATATTACATTTTCAATGCAAATGTATTAATCTGGATAAATTCCATATTAATTCTTGCACTGCATAGAGCTGTAATTTGGATTATAATTAATCTAAAGTGGCACTAGATTTAAATGACAATATAAATGAGGCATTAGTAGGCTTTTCTATTCTGAATGAATATTCAACAAATATAACTTGCATATTGCCAAGTCTCATTTTGAAAGCTCTACTCCTTGAGATAAGGTAAGCAATACAGCACAACAGCTTACACAAACATACTGTTACTAAATACATGTTAATCCTTTCTTGTCTAATAGATTCTATGCTAAAGAGGGGTCACACCACTTTCCTGTCTAACTTGTTAGTATTGTGATTAATCTATTGGTTTTTCTGAGATTTCTTTGGCAATACTTGCAACACTCAATTCATGAGAAAGCCCAAATTAACATTCAATTATACATGAGCAGTTATGCAGTCATTAGAAATACTTGTCAGCTGAGTGAAAATTAAGACGATGGTCTGAATGTTACATATGCAGAATTAATTTAGATTAGGAAAATAAAAGTTTCTAAAACATCTAGGATTTTACAGTACAAACTATTTTCTGTAAAGCACAAAGGCAATAATGTATTTCAGCCCTTGTTTTTATATGAATCTCACTACAGTTATTTCTGGCATGTGAATGCAGAACAATTATGTTGAGGTTTTTTTTGTAGTGCACCCAGTAGGCATCTGGATATAGGTTTGTCCTAATTAAACTTGGCCCTTATGAGTGGCTAATCCTGATGGAATTTTGAGAATTCTCCTTCAGTATTTTTTTCTAGAGTCCATCTTTTATTTTTGCTGGACCTTTAATACCTTATTCTTTCTTGATCAGCTATAAATGGACCACCCTAAGAAAAAGGGAGGGCTGATAAACTCTCTAAAGCAGTTCACAGCGTTCCCTAGGCAAAGTGTATGGTAGGAAATGCAGGCTGCAGGTGGCTGTCACCCCTCTCCTGGTGAGTGTCAGGACAGCTCCTGATGAGACTGCACAGAAGGACCTATGCTGGCCTGGGAGCATGGCTTTACTGCACAGCAGACGGCTTTTACCAAGTCAGAGAGCCAGCCAAGGAGGATATACATTTTAAACCACAACACAGTTTCTTGCTTAACCTTATCTTTATCCACCTCAGCCTTTCTTCAGTCTCTTACTCACAAAAAATAAAGTGACTGAAGAGGTGCTGAGGTTCCGAACTGTGACGGGAACTGACCTTAGCATGTCAACAAGCAAACTTAAAGGAGGCTTTAATCCTTAAGTCTGTCTTCTGAATTGATTTGGCATAGAAAAGGCCACCTATAATTTCTTTTTTTAAATATATACAAAAATGTTTAATACGTAGAGAGCAAATTACAATATGGTAGAATTTGAGTGTAAAGAAACTCACACACAAAATCATATTTTCTCTACAACTATATGTCTTTATGGAGAATACAACCTCCTTTGTATGCTGCTGTCATTGGCATACAAGGAAAAGATATATGACTACCTGAAACTAATAGGCTTCAACCTGTTTCAGCACTTCTTCTGCTTCAGTGAATCCAACATAATGTAACTAGGTATAGCGTGCAGCAAAAGTAGCCAATGTAATATTCATTGTGACCATAGATTTCCATCTCATACATAAAAAGCATGGATGAAGTCGCATATTTGCCAAATCAAACACAGAAAAAGCCTTGGGTATCTACACCAGATGCTGGCCCTGGGTTTGTTTGTGCACAAGTAAATGTCATGACATAGGGGTTTTGTTTTCAAAGACAGTAGCTTTCATTACTGGGCTTTGTCTATTCCAGGAGATCAAAATTACCCAACCCATAATCCGTTTTCAATGATATTTCCTCTTTCTTAGGCTGAATCATCTGTAAACTTTTTCACTGGGTTTTGTGTATTTTTTTCAAAATGCCTCAAATAAATGCCCAGGAAGAGGCCAGATTCTTGGGAGTAGCTGATCAGAGAGCAAGAACAAAAAGTAATAATAACAAAAAACCCCACATTCTTTGGGTTAAAAGGGGAGCAAAACCTGATTGAAGAAAAAATTCAAGTGGTACCTAATCCTATGCTTATGAAAAATTAATATGCCATCAGAGGAATCACAAGTACAGCTAAGATTAATGAAAGGCGCTTAAAAAATTACAAGCACACAAACTGATTTGATTAAAAAATAATCTCACTGGTCGTCCTGTAATATTCTTCAACTTATCCGCATCTATCCTGTCAGATGGTTATGATTAAAAATAGGTCAATGGGAGGCTACTGATAGAAATCACATGCAAAATGCACATGCAATGAATAGTAGTGGAAATGTCCAGACAGTTTAAAATGAAAGAGCATTTCATAAATTAAAAAAAGGGGGAAGACAAAATTCTAGCATCTTACCAGAGTCTTTACTAGACTTTTTGCCTTCACTATTGTCTCTCTCACTTGAGTCTTTATCATCAGCCACAGCCACTGATGTACTTTTAGCAGACCCTTCTGTATCTTCATCTTGTTCTTCTGTGAATAAGCACAGAAAAGATCTTAGAAAACAAACTCAGTGACAATTTCACAGCAGTTAAAAAATACATCCTGTAATAAGAACAGCACTAAAAGAGGGTAGAAAAACAGGGGGAAGGAGAGGTGGAGGGAAGAAAAGAGAAAGGGAAAGAACAGCACATTAAAGAGGTTGGACATTGGAACTGCAAATAGTTTGGAATATTTCAAAATCCATCCAGAAATTCTGACCATGTCTTTATCAGCGTACCCACTTTCCACCAGTCTGACAGATTTAAAGCCTGTCATTTCATATCCTTTGGCTAGAAATGTTCTGCATTAAAATACACACACACATACACGCACGCACACACACACTGCACAGGCTGGAACAAAAGCAAGCAAGTGTAAAAACACATCTTGGAGCCAAAAAAAAAAATAAAAAGGAAAAAAACGGGGGGAAGAATCAAATATAAATCCTATTAGTGCAGTAGTATCCTGCTAATTGCCGTAAGTAAGTATTAGGTATTAGGTACTGTATTAAATATAAACCTCTGGCTTTGCGGGAGAAGTCTCAAATTTTGTCTCCAGGGGGAGCCATTCAGGATAAATGATGCAACCTGGCCTATGGCTTCCGAGGAAGCAGCATTACGCACACCTCACTTACCGTGTTCACACCAGCTAGATTACATGGAAATCTTCACAGTAACTCAAGTCCATTTAATTATTCGGTAAATCTTAGCTATGCTGCTACTGGTGGATTAATCTGTTTATGCAGTTAGCTTCTATGCTGAGGCTGTGTAGCACTAATCCGTGAAAGGCCCACTGTTCCTTTTCATCCTGTGATCATTTGTCTCTCACTGTGCTGATGTCACATTTTAATGAATTTTTAGCAATCTGAGTAATGCCAGATAACCAGACTTGCAACTCCCTACAGCACGGCATGCTGTTTTCATTGCAGCACACAAAAAAATAAAAATCATATTTCCCCGTTCAGGTAGGAATTAAATAAATTAGGAGGTGAGGGTAAAATGGGATTCGAAGCACCAGGCCGCTCAATTTCATAAAATCTTTAATGACCATATAAATTAACCCTGGAAAGGCAAAAGGTCACAGACACACATTTGCATACACTCTTCTATTCACTTTTGATAAGCAGAGCTTTTATGCGGGGAACATGATACAATTAACCCTTCAGGAACCACACAAAATGCAGCTACCGACATTTTAAGTGTCAAGCATTAACTGAAAATTACACACTGCATAAAATTTTCATTGTAAATGCTATAGTGATTGAAAGGGGAAATAGTGGCCCTCTTCGCACCCCATGTTTTATTAATAACATTCTGACAGCCGAATGAGATATCCTCTGTCATATGTAGCAGCTGAGCACAAAAAAATTGCTGCTTAGTGCCTTACTTGCCAGCCATGCACTGAAACTGTATGCCTAGGCAAACAACCTTCAGATTGATGTGGTGAACCTATTCGATTCTCAACTCTCTGCAAAACCTTTTGTAAATCGGAAGACTGCAATTTTGGAAACCAAAAAAAAATTCTCAACCACAGATCAATGTGTTTTGCATTGACATCGAAATACAATAGGTTAGGACTAAGCATGCGTGTCCACTTTATGGAACAATGCAGTGAGAAAGATGGTCCCCTCTTTTAAAAATAATTGCATATAAAAAAAAGAATTTCCATCAGAATGGAAACCCCCCTCCGCTGTTTCAGCACTCTCCCCCCTGTGGTCCCCCACCCCCTCCTGCGATGATAGCTAATCAAACATGGTAGGCATCCCTGTCACAGCTGGAAGCAGGGCTGTGTTTGTCAGGGTGGCGGGGGAACGCGGTTCAGGATGCTGTGAGTCTGTGATCATGCCTGGCTCGGGCTGTGTTAATGCCAAGTGTGCACACATGAGGCTCGTATCCAGTGTCAGGCCCCGTGGCCTCATGGAGCCGATGGCAATCCCTTTTCGACTCATCCTTGGGAGCGAACGCACTGCTTCTTTTACTAGATTTACTGACCCAATCCCCCTGGGCTGGAAAATGAAGTGTCAAAGTGCTACTGAGTGTCCTTATCTTGAGGGGACATAAAATTGTAAGGGCTATCGTGGCACACATTAATAAAACATTGTGTGTGTGTCAGGCAAAGAGAATGAAAATTATGAAGGTACTAAAAGAAAAGCTACAGTATCATCTGGGTCTCATCAGACAATTTTTTCAGGGTGCTCTCCTGTTTTTCTGGTATGTGTTTTAAGTGTGAGAGAAATTCCCAGACATGTTCTCCTATACATCATCATGGTGTCTGACCTCAGCCTGACCCTGGCAACAGTTTGAGAAATCTGAATGTGAACAAAGACTCTGTGTCAGCAGCAGGGAGAGATTGCGGGATAGACTTTCCCCATCAACTTAATCGCAAACAGCAGCTCTGAGGCCATAACTTTACAGGGCTCCACCAAGCCACAAACACATAACCTTTAGAGGTGAAAATGCCCCCTGCTCCCCACCCCCCCCTTCTGTGATTTTTCTCAGTCTTGTGGTGCTCCCTTTGATGTAGCAAGGCAATTAGCTCTAATGTTCAAGTACTGCAGACCTGTTTTATGGTTTGGAAGGTGAGAGCTGTTTATTACAGGTAGGCTCCTGGGGGCCATAAAGGCTTTGCAAATTTTTAATCATGCAAAAAACTAATCAAAATGTAACTTATACACACCATAAACATTAATATCATTATTATGCACGGTATAAATTGCCTGCCTTGGCTTTCAATGGCACTCACTTCTAGAAAATACATTTGCCATTCATTTCAGAAATGTGTATGGCATTCACTTCAGAAGTAAATTTCATGGACAGAAATGATAATACAACTTCTCCTATTTTCCTTCAAAATTACAGAACAGCTATCTAAGATTCACACTGTTGAGATATTTATCAAAGGGACAAGATGGAAATAGAGCAGCTCTAACTTGAAAACAGTTAGCAAATTACAAAAAAATATCCTTAAGACAATTCGTTAGAACAAATATAGAGGTTATGTAATTATGTATGCTCTTAAAGACCCTACATACCTATGTCAAGATGCTACAAACATCTCTTATGAGTAACATTTTTGTTCTTACTTCATATGCTAACCAACAAGGATACTATTCGGTTATAAAAATGTGATGGCCTCTGCTCAAAGACACAAAATTATGAGTTATTATATATCAAAAAAATACAGTATGATGGTGCTACAGATTCCAGACCAAGTCCTAATGCTCTGGTTTAAATTTACAAGAGCCCTGCCTATATACATTTACAAATGTCAGCTTTGAAAATGAATAGAACACTGGATTCAAATGTACTTTAATGGCTTTAATAACACTTACTGTTGCAATATGATCTTTTATTCACACCTGGTACTATTTTGTCCAAATGTTGAAAATTTCTTTTGATGTAGGATCTCTTGAGTTTAGCCATTACCAATCTTTTTCCTCACAATTGACTTAGAATTAAGCACAAAAATAAGGTTAGCAGTCTGCACTAAAACTGTAAAATAAGGGGAAACTGAAAACTTAAGCTTCAGAGGTAATGTTAAGCATCTGATATTGCATGTTATATATTCTATGTCATATACTTTGTTAATCTAAACGCTCAGGCCTCAATTCTATACTGATTTTATGAAGAAAAACTCTTATGACATTCCCCAGACCAATGAAGTCAAGATGTGTGATGATTTCAGTTGCAAAATCCAGGCCTCAGCCAAAATTGCATAGCAGATACCAGTAGCAAAATTATTATTATGATTATTATTAATAATATTCATACACAGATTAGAAAAGCCAGATTTACTGAGATACAAATAAAGGAACAAATGCATTCACCATAGCCAAGAGAAGGTATAGAGAAACAAATAATACTTTTTGAAATAAAATACTGAATAGTTAAAACAAGACATTGCTGAATTGAAACAGTCTTCTCTCCTAAAATTTAAATGCATTGTGATAATCACAGAGGTATATCAATCACCTTTCCCCGTGTTTTATCAAAGAAGTTTCCCTACTGATGAGCAGCATTGGGAGTCTATATTCAAGTCTACTTAAGAAACATATTATTTTCAAGGGTCGATTCTGGTTGGGGTTTTTTTTACATCACTGATAAATCAATCAACAGTCAGTGGTTCCTGTTTTGGTCCTGGATTTTGTTGTCGTTGGTGGTATCCCTTTTGCCCTCTCCAAATTGCAAATAATTTCCTAAATAAGGATGATCTATGAGTTGTGGGTGAGTAATTGTGGTTGTGAGAGGGAAAGTAAGATTAAGCAATTGTTTGTGGCTGTGGGCCGGATGGATAGGGAAGTAATAAATCAATCAGCTAAAGTAGTAAGTAAATAAATATGAAATAAGAGACAGATTTTTAAAAATAATTGGGGTTGGTTATTCAATATGTTCAATAAGCAGCTGAATAAAAGTCACCCATAAGTGTTCAGCACAGGTGTATCCCAGGTTCAACCGGTAGAGTGAATGGCTTATTAATATTAACTGTCAGGATGAGAGGGTAACACCTAGTCAAGGATAATGAAAGGTTAGATTGCAGGGATGGACAGACAGCAGACAAATGTAGGGAA
>NW_010198315.1:14065-24786 GCF_000695765.1 Mesitornis unicolor
ACTAACAAAAAGAAAATAAAGAAAAATTCACAGAGTAATCAAGAAAAGAAAAAATTAACTAAAAGTAGGTCTTGTGGATTTACTTCCATATTATCATAGTTACACTACTTAGTAGATAAATTCTTCCTGACTTCTGGATCGCCATTTATTTACCCAAATAATCCAGAAAGAATTTGTTCAATTTTCTGGCTGGTCTTGCAGAGCATGAGTGAGAAACAGGATGCCTCACTCATTCAGGATCTTGACTGCATCCTCTAGTGGTCATATTTCATCTTCAAATAGGATTTCTAATTTCTCGTTTAGGGACTCAAGGGGAATAATGGCACCAACTTGTTAATAACTGTTTCTAATCACTGTGTTATATTTAAAACTATAGCTGTTAGAAGACTGAACTTCCCACAAACAAGCCTATAATTAAGTGATGATCATCATATTGACCAGAAAGTGCTAACTGGCAGTTAGTATCAAATTGTACCATTTTGTTTTGTGGGACATCATTTGAATTTTTATAGCAGTCTAATGCTTCTAATTTTCTTCTCGTTGAAACATTACTGTGTCAGAGGAGGCTGACTGCAAAGCTGGCTGAACAGAGCACGCTGTGGTGGCTTCTTCCCAAGGCGAGTCACAAATCACACCCACTTCATCCATCCACTCCACCCAGCAGCTTCACCCATCTGGCTGCTGGAGAGGGGCAGTTCTCATCTACCCTACTTCATTTTGCTTCATTATCATCAGCTAATCTTCCCAGTACTTTATTATTTCATAATCTAGTTTTTTCTACTTTTGTAATTATTTTTTTTTATTTTTTTAACCACAGTCTACCTCCAGCTGCTGGAAAAGGAAAAGGAATGTTCTCCCCAGAAGTTTAGAGGGGTGGGGTGTCCTTTCCAGTTCAGCTGCTGAGCAACCTCTCCTTTTCTCTCATTGCTGGCTGTGATTGACTGCTTTCAAGTCTCCCTCCCGTAGTCTCAGAGTAAATGAGGAAAATAAGTGTGTTTTACTCTGATAATGGTGTAAAATGTGGAAAAAAACTGCTGCTAAGTTTATGCTGAGCCATACTGATTTATCAGAAAATTGGAAAAATCTGTGTTTTGTATTTCTGTTGTTTTATTCTTACATTAATATTTTATCAAATATTTTGCAAGAGGCAAAAGAAGCATATGCTGACAAAACTATTAACAGAGAATGTCAGCTATTCAGAATGAAACTCAGCAATGTTTTCCAGATGTGATTGGAGATGTGCAGTTAATCATTTATTATGCAAAAAGGGATACTTTTCTTACTTGACCATCTCTAGAAAGGCATTAAAGCATGAATCTATATTGAGAATAGTCTAACTTTTCCAACTAATCAGTACTTTTCTTTTGGCTGCCATTACAGTTCATAGAAACTGCTGTTTCCCCCATCAGCATAAGGCATGAAGAGCACTAGCATTGTCTGACGGGAAAACTAACATATTTCCATCAAGGTTATTTAGAAAAGAAAATTAAACCTCATTGTTAATTCTTATTCAACATGCTGGATACATCCTGCCTAATTTCAGGCACTGCTCTAAGCTTCCTCCCTGCGAAGGGAGAGATGGGCATCTTCAGGGCACAACTCAGACTTTACACAGAGTGAATATTCTAATTCCCCTCTGACTACGGAGGGATTTTAGAATGAAATCTAGTGTTTCGAGTGGAGACTTTTAACCTTGGCACTGAAGCTAAATGCTGGAACTTAGGTAGGTGAACGTACACCTAAGGGCTTGACCCAAAGCTCAGAAAGTCAATGAGAGTCTTCTCATGACCTTCACCAGTGTACTGAATGCTCATTTCTAGTTTGTGGGGAAAAAAGAAAAATATTGGATCATTCCATATTTACAGTATCATTCACCTTTTTTTTAATACCTCTTGTTCAGCCTTGTTTTACTTTTCTTTGTTGCTGTTCAATCTTTTTGTTCAATGCCCCTCCATATACAAGCACTTTTACTGTCCCTAATTTCTTGCATTTTTTCCTACCTTCTACTTGAACTGAGTTTCCAATACATCATGTAAGTGGTGAGATTTGCTCTTTCATTCACAGTTTCCAGAATAATCCTTTAGAGTGTATTTACAAAGAAATCCACAATGTTAATTAACAGCTCAGTTAAAATGTCATTGAAATTACATATTTTATTAGTGACTCAGTTTTGGGGTCTCTCTGTGAAATACACTCTAAAATCCATCTCATTTACCTTTCAGACTTTCTTTCTGAAGTATTCACTTCTTTTTGGCTTACTGACACTATGTCTCTGAAATTATCTGTAAAGAATTCTGTTAGTGCATATATTTCTCCTTTGTCTTTTGAGAATACTAGAGTAAAAGAATTTATTTTCTTTGCCATCTCTTGATCATTTTGGATTGACTCTATCCTCTGGTGGTCTAGCAGACCTAATGACTCTTCTGCAGTCTTTCTATTTCTGAGATACTTTAACAATTCTTGTTTAGCTTTTCCAGGTACCTTCACAACTTTGCTCCTCTTAGCCAACCTCTATGTTAAGTTTTATTAACATCACTTTGGCTTTATTTCCACTTTTAAGGATGCTTTTTTCTGACCTGAATAAATTCTTGTACTATGTCTTGTCATGTAGCTAATTACAGCCCTCCAGTTTAAACATTCCCCTTTCTTGACATTAACTATCACAGGCAGAAGTGGGTGATCTATATACAGTGAATAAAATTTTTCGTGAACATAAACACTTTTTTTCTGCTCTGAATTTTTAACAAATAACCTTTACAGAATTATTTGTTTTAGGTTTGTTGGTTTGGTTTTTTGTTTGTTTTCCACAATTACCTGACAAATATTCTATAGCACATGTAGAAGCCCATGAATTTTCTACAAAGTTATTTGTTGCAAATATCGCTTAAATCTTAAGAGTTCACAAGTTTGACTTCTTTAACATATTCACACATGAAGTGGTCTTCATTTTTTTGGAAAGGTAATAGATCACAATGGTTGAAAATCACAATGGTGTAAGAATCTTAACCAAGACTTCCACTGCGAATTCCTCCCAAGATCTCCTGTAAAAACTGGGTTTCCTGGCTCAGCTGTAGCTGTACTGTACAAATTACTGACACATGATCAAACATTGATATTGAGACAGGAGGAAAGGATAAAAGTCTGCTCATCAAAACTAGCAAAAGTAGTAAAAACCAAGTGTGTTCCTGCCTGCTTGCTGTCTCCCATCCACTTCTGTTTCTGTCTTCTCTTGCCCCCTCCAGTCCCAACCTGGAAAATCTGGGTAACAATCTTTTGTGTCATTACTCAAATATTATGCAGTTTTGTGGAATGTTCCTTACTCATATTATAGTTTCTTAGTGTGTTTGTGATCCATAGCCTTAAGATGACACATCTTTGTCCTTTCAATTTCAGTGCTGTGCTTCCGTATCTAAAGTTGGTCTTTCCTGCTGCATTGTTTGAGGTCAGGAATTACACTATCCTATTGATTACTCTGAGGCTCAAAACAAGTCTACTGGCAAGTTTGTTGGAGACACTTGCATGGCATATTCTGAAGGTGAGCAATATCAATTGGTTCTTAGCATAATAATGGGTGACTCATACATACTGAAATAGAGTAGACTGCATACACAGATTTTCTGAATTAAAAAATGCCAGCTATATCTAGGGCCTCTCCCAGGGCCAAGTCAAGAACTTCAGGTCACCCAGTCTTGCCGTAAAACTTCTTGTATCACAGCAACAGAATTGGCAAGGGTGGCTTTATTTGTACCCATTTTACTTTTTACTAAACCAGTGCAACACACTAGGTGTTTTCCTCCACCTTTCATTTCCTCTTTCCTTAAGTTTTTTAATTCCCACTGCATTACTTTTACCTTTGCTACATGTTTGTCCAATTTGAATGCTCTTTCTCCCATTTAAATAATACCCTCCCCCAAATTAATTTTCATTGTCAGCAATATAATTCTGTCTCTGTGGAAGCAAAGCACATCACTTGTATATAGACTCCCCGCTCCCAACTGCCCAATGAGCACAAATCTACAGTGCTAATTTAGCTAAGACCCTGAAATGCTCTGTTGATAGCATTGAAAGTATTTCAGAGAAAACTTCTAAACAAGACCTGAACTTAAAATTTGTTCTTAATGACTTTATACAAGTTGATAAGGCCACCCATATGTAAGCTTAATATAGACTTTCCTCCATACACCTGCCTTTTCATTTCCCTGTAACTTCAGTAAACTTCAACTGCTTCGGCTGAAATTGGCTGTGCTGAATCTCTGCTTCAGGTTGAATATCAGATGCTTTTTTTTAAATTTCAGTCAAAATTATTCAGCCATTTCTAAGAATAAGATTAGGAAAAATACATTTTTATATGTATATATGTTTTGGAAACATTTACTGTTCCAGTGATTTTAAACTGGAGCCCTAAATTTGGCAGACAGGGTGATGTCCAGCATGTGCCACATTGGATTAAAGTGCCCAAATTCAGCCAAGCAATATAGCTTTGACAAAGTCTACTTACCCATGCTCAGAAAAGCTGCTTGTAGTGAAGAGCTGAAATTATCCTAGGAATCCATAATCACTGAACGCACTCATACTTCCCACAGTGCTGAGAGCTCACCAAAGTGCATATTCAGTCACATCCCACAGAGCCTCCACAAACCTCTTCACCCAGTTTCTGTGTGTACTAAGCAATGTGCATGCCAACCTCATAGAGGAACTACAGCATAAATATGTCTTCTAAAATACAAATTCTCCTGGCAGGTCCCCTGTACAACCAGACTGCAACTATAGCATCCTTACTACAGTGAAACCAAACTTTCTCTTGTTGTTTTTTCACTGCTGTCGGTCACTGTGCAGTGCACTGTGAACTGATTGCTATAGGAGAGCAAAAGCAGCATGTTCCAACTGTGCTACTAGGTTGGCAGAAGCAAAAGGACTACAGAAGTGAAATTTTTGGAGGTTAGAGAAAGAATTGGGGAGAGGTAAGCAGAGTGTAGTCTGAGGAAAAGAACATGAAAGATCAGGAGATGAGGAAGAGAGGAAAAACTGAGGTCACAACTAGGATCAAATGAAAAACAGGTAGAAGGGAGGAGACTAGGACTAGAATCGGCAGCGCACCAAATTCCAGCACCAAACTGGACTTCAAGAGATAAAGCTGGCTGGGACCAAAAGTGCAAACCACTGCAATCTACTAAGCAAACGAGGCAAAGACATTGAGACGTGCTGAGAGGCTTGTGCAGGAATATTAAGGCTGGCAGTCAGTGGGGATGGAAGCATTCACGGATGGATAGAAAAGGGAGCTGGGAGCTGACTAGAAATATAGAAGGTATGTCTGAAGAATGAGCAGCAGAAGTAGGGAAGAAAAACAGAGACAACTGGTGGGATGTGAAAAAATTATGTACAAAAAGAATGGGAGGATAGATGTGGAGAGAAAATTATTGGTGAAGAGAGTGGTTACTAGGCAAAGAGATTGGAAATTAATGTGAGCAAAACATGGTGTCCCGCACAGACCCAAATTAAATCTCTGATTTTTTGGTCTCATAATTCTTCATCTGGTTTACTGCACTACCCTTCACCAGGTCTTGTCCACAGTGAGGACAAAAACCTCCTGCTACTCTGAGTTGGTTCATTAGCTCTAGTAAAAGGGATTAGTCTAGAAAATCCAAACCCACCAATGTTTCATATGACTTTCAGTATAGTGCTACATGATAATTTCTTTTTTTCCAGTTTAAGTCTTCAAAAAATAACTATGGGATTATAGATGCAAAAAAACCCTCCATGCTTTTAGATCCATTAATAATATCTTATAAGTAAAATACTGTAATATCTTAAAACGTACATTAAGACACTTCCTTTCTGACACAGTCTTTAATTTTCTGATCAAGCTCTAGCTTATGGTAAAGCCTCTCACCCTATTCACTGCACAAAATTATTGATATTTATTTAGAGAAAAGCTAGTCAAGATTTTGTTTTCTTGTCGCTATTTAAAATATGATCGTATGTTTTATTTACTTCATCTCTTCAACTCATACTGAAAGCCAAATTATTAATTTCATCATTGAATTTTTATTGCTTCACAAACATTAATGAATTTATCTTCATTATGTCCTAAGAGATGAGTAGGCAATTCTGCAATTTCAGAAAGGGGAGGTATAGAGAAATTGAGGTTAAAAAAAAAATCTACTAACACAGAGAACCCAGTTTGATACAGATGGGACCCAATTTTTTCCAAGTACATAGCAATATATAGCACTTTATATGCTCAAAGCACAGCACTGATTGCTTTCATTTGCAGCTCTGTGTGTTCAGCACTTATTTAACACTATAGTACAGCCTCAAATCAAGCACTCAGAAAATGAAGGCCACACATTCAGTGAACTCCTATGAAAAGTCTGAGTAAGGTGACCTGCTTAGGATAAAAAAATAGGATTTCTCCAGTAGAGACAGATATGGAAGCAAGTTCTTCAGTTGCCTTAAACATGCTGCATTATTTCTCTTCCTGGCATCCCCACTCTCCTTCACTACACACTTCCTGAATTTCTGAGCAAACACACTGAGGCTCTAAAGACAGTTTCTGCCATCCCTGTACAGCACTGATTCATCCATAAACCCATGCAGTTCCATTCCATAAACTCCAAAAGGCAAGGGGGAAATGCTATGTGACCATGTAATTACAGACCGTATCATCGTGCATACACACATGGTGCTGAATTAAAGTAGTTCAGTATATATTAGTCCTTGATTATTTTCTGAGAGGCAGAAGCAGACCTGCTTTACTATATCAATATATTAACTTCCTCTTCATTTTGTTCAGGCACATAAGATCAACAAAGAGTATCTGTTTACAGATGCTGGTGTTTGAATGTTGTCTGCAACATATAAAGTCATAAAATGTATCAGGGTAGACTGAAAGGCAATGCACAAGGATTTTTCTGCACAAATTAGCCTGAAGTTCACAGAAGTAGTGTGAATAAAACCTCATAGAGAAGTGTAACATTTTACTGAATCATTTTACCATATGAGACCCAGGCTTAGCTAATTTAGGAATAGGACTTAGGAATTTAGGAATAGCATAGTAACTGTAGTTAGCAAGTATCAGAGTGAGTGTAGAGTGTCTTCTTTTTATTGTATTTACAAGCAGATATCTGTGCTAATACTGATGAAATTTAATAATTTTACCAGAGTTTGCAAACAGTGCTTTCAGACATATGCTAGCCAGTTCATACATATTGTAATTACAAAAAAATACTGTAGCTTCCCCTATGATAAAGTAAAGAAACACAATTACAGTTGGGCAGATGTGCTATATTTATGACAATTATTGTTTTTGTTTGGAAACAAGATGTTTTAATCATCTCAGCATAAATTAGCTCTACAGTAATCACTAAGCTGAAGAATGGGAAAAAAATGAAGTTTAAAAAGTATTGGCATGGATTGGCTCTGCTTGAGTAAAGGTATTCACAGAAGTTCAAATCCTCAGAGGTTACACTGCAGAAAAAAAGGCTTATGTGAACACACAATCACAGAATAACAGAATCACAGTATATTAGGAGTTGGAAGGGACCTCAAAAGATCATCCAGTCCAACCCCCCTGCCAGAGCAGGATCACCTAGACTAGGTCGCACAGGAACGTGTCCAGGTCGGTTTTGAGTGTCTCCAGAGAAGGAGACTCCACAACCTCTCTGGGCAGCCTGGTCCAGTGCTCTGTAACCCTCACAGTAAAAAAGTTTTTTGTCATGTTCAGCTTGAACCTCCTATGCTCCAGCTTGCTCCCATTGCCACTTGTCCTGTCATTGGCTATCACTGAGAAGAGCCTGGCTCCTTCCTCCTGACATTGTAAACATTAATGAGGTCACCCCTCAGTCTCCTCTTCCCTAAACTAAAGAGACCCAGCTCGCTCAGCCGATCCTCATAAGGGAGATGCTCCACTCCTTCAATCATCTTTGTGGCTCTGCGCTGGACTCTTTCAAGCAATTTCCTGTCCCTCTTGAACTGAGGGGCCCAGAACTGAACACAATATTCCAAATGCGGTCTCACCAGGACAGAGTAGAGGGGAAGGAGAACCTCTCTCGACCTACTGACCACACCCCTTCTGATACACCCCAGGATGCCATTGGCCTTCTTGGCCGCAAGGGCACATTGCTGGCTCATGGTCATCCTGCTGTCCACCATGACACCCCCAGGTCCTTTTCTGCCTGGCAGCTTTCCAGCCACTCATCCCCAAGCCTGTAGCGCTGCATGGGGTTATTGCAACCGAAGTGCAGGACCCGGCACTTGGCCTTGTTGAAGCTCATACAGTCGGCCTCAGCCCATTGATTCAGCCTATCCAGGTCTGCAGAGCCTTCCTACCCTCAGGCAGATCAACATTCCCTCCCAGCTTAGTGTCATCTGCAAACTTGCTGAGGGAGCACTCAATCCCCTCATCCAGATCATTGATAAAGATGTTAAACAGGACTGGCCCCAAAACCGAGCCCTGGGGAACACCGCTTGTGATTTCCAGAAGTGGTCAGTGTTATCTCAGCACCCATGGACTGACAGCTGAGTAATTTCAAAATTCTACATAGTCTCAGAGAAATTAGGAAAACTCCATACTTTAGACACATAGGACTTTTACTAATGCAAAGTAGATGGCCAACACCTGGCCTTTAAGCAGATTTTATAGTCCTCATAAAACATATATCCTCCATATACACTAACCTACAAATACATTTAGAAAATTCCACTCATTTCAAATCATGTGCTCACAAAACCATGTGCACTGGACTTTGAGGTCTGGGGATTATAACAGCCACTCATTTATAGTAGTTTTTCACTTGAAAAGTGGAACATGACATGAAGTAAGCAGCAAATAACTTCCAAAATAAAAAAAAAACAAAACAAACCTGTGCAGTTCCTTATTATAAAAGGAAGATTAATTCAGGCACCTTTATATATTAAAAAAATTAAAATAGTCATTCTGCTGCTTACTGTATAGCTAATCCATGCATTTTTAAATATTTGTATATTTAGTCTCATACAGCATCTGAGTATACAATGTTGACTTCTTTTTAAGATATTGGTAAAAGAGCTCGATATATATTAAAAATAAAAACTATTAAAATTAACCAAATGGCTTTCATGCACAGTCTTAGTTAGGTACTTTTATGTTGTTGATCTATCCAGTCAGTCAGAATTGCTGATCTGGGACATTTCTGAGGAGCACACACGAAAGACAGGACAAGAATTTCAGATAATTGTGTGAGGATGCAAGATGAAAAAATTATTGCAGGCACCACACTTTTCTCTAAACACCCTTTTTTTGAGATATACTCCCTTTAGTGCCCCAAAGCTTAGGCAGAGATCCTCTTTCATTCCTATATCTACAACATATTTATTTGCTTGCCACTCAGGAAATGTTTTAAAATGTATTTTATGGTTAAGGGCCAGCACTCCAGTTCAACTCACCGCAGAAACTAGATTCAGTATTTTGTTTATCTGTTGCAACAGCCTCTCTCCTACAAACAGAGGTTGGGGAAATGAGAGGTATGACATAGGCTTTCTCCTCAGAATTTGTTGTGGAGATAAAATGGGATGTTATTGATTTCATATTAAGATTATTTGGGCAGGAATTAGTCATCAGCCTGTCATTTTCATTCATCCAGATGCTTTGTGAAAGCTCCTACATCTGGTCAACCCAGCGTACTTGACATGTTCAATATCACCATCAGCACAGATAAACACACTGGTTATATTCTCAAATTATGAGGAGATAGGAAGAGACTCTTAATCCAAGGCTTTTCTGAGTTAGTCTCTATTTTGGACTTCATGTGACAATGAGGTGACATTCCTCACTCATTCTATCATGTACAGCACACAATTTTTCAGACTGACAAATACAATGTTTTAGCTGATGGCTAAGAGGGACCATATACATGTGTCTGTTTCTTCAGAGGATGGGTACCTGGCAGGATACCAAAGGTCAAACTGACTGCATGGCTTGTGCCACTTACAAGATCTATGCATACGAGTACAGCATGTTGCTTTTGGATACTACTTCAAAAAGCTGATACAGAGTTGAACTTAATAAAAAAAGTCAACATCTTTTTGATTGTGCATATATATATAAAAATACACACACACACGAAAGAAACAATTACTTCAACGTAAGATGGGAACACAGGGAATCAGAACTACGCAGCTTTTTACTTGCTCCTAACCAGAGCAGTTAGATGCTTCAACAAGAAAAAAAGAACTAAACTGAACACTTGTATTTCATCAGCCATGGGATTAAATAAAACTATTTTGCGTCTCTGGGATAGGAAAATTCAGATATTAGTGTAACAAAAATAATTTTTATCTTTATCTAAGATATTTGAAGATATTTTAATTTTTAAAATAGAATGAAAATACTATTCCAACAGGATTTTACAAGCTATGACAGGCCCATACATGTTGCTTTTCTAAATAAAACAGAAATAGGATTGGTCTGAAGGTCCATTTGGGGGCCTGGAATGTATTTCAGTTCTTTCTGAAAAATCAGCTACCATACCTGTAAGAGAAACAAGCTGAAAATGGAATCTGATTCAACTGGGTCTTCTTCCTTGCAAATTAGTCATTGAAAATCATATAAGAAATACCACTTGAGACTACTATAAACTCAGCATAACTAAGTTTGAACTCAAACCCTAGTTTCTAATAGGAAAAAAAAAATCAAAAGTGAACATAAAATTCCTAAATACTTCACAGACAGCATGCAGGTTCAG
>NW_010198315.1:24817-57317 GCF_000695765.1 Mesitornis unicolor
GCAGCAGCTTTCAATGAAATACTTCCAGAAGTAATTGCTGATCAAACTCTAATGAAGGCTTATTTCATGTATTCCTTCATTCAAAATAGAAAATTTTTCAAAGAAAACTGTTTTCAGTCCTATTTCTGTCATTCATTCACTCGCAGCCAAAGAATGGCCCTCTACTGAAAGCCAGGACCTGCTGCTTAGCCTGTAACCATCAAAGTAAAGGGAGGTATTTCTGCAAGTTAAGTAATACATATGCATTGCTGCTGGCAACATAGAGGACTTCTCTTGTCGCAGAAATGTATGAAGAGTGGCCAGCTTCGGGAGCCTTCATTGGAAGTCTCATGATAGGTGCTGTACTTCTCACAATCTCAGCTTTCAAAGATATGCAAGAACATGAAATTTCACTGGATAACAAGTTAGAATAAAATAATGTCATAGTTGTAGGGGCAAACAGAATAAGAAAATTATGAAAAAGAAAAAAGAAAAAAGAAAAAGAAAAAGAAAAAGAAAAAGAAAAAGAAAAAGAAAAAGAAAAAGAAAAAGAAAAAGAAAAAGAAAAAGAAAAATCCAAAAACCACCACCACCATTTCCAAAGGCTTAAGCAAAAAGAAAGCCTAAAACTCAACGCCAATTTTGTTATAATCAACTCTCAATTATCCAGGGTACTACAGTGGTGGGGTTACTTAAATAAAGCAAAACCATATGTAAACTACACTAGAAGGCCACTTTTAGTACATTCACTTTTGAAGTAATTCACTTACTTTCACTTGTAAATAGCTATCTGTGGAATGAAGGAACAGCATGAAATCGCAGTGAGCAGAGTGGGCCTGGTAGAAGCAGTATTTATTTTGTGCCACGTATTCTGCAGCAGTGGGATGCAGCCAGCGGTGTGGGCAGCAGATGGGCTCCGGTCAAGCCACAACCCAGGTAATCTATTCACAGATAATTCAAATTTGACTGCTTTATAAATCTCAGGAATTTTAATGCAGTCTCATGACTATTATGTTATGGAGTTGAAAATATTACAAACTGTCAAAAAATACAAGCCACCCTCCAAAAACCTTCCCCTAATTCAATTCTTTTGGCTGTAGCTTAGAAAAACTGTAAGCCTTGTAAAAACCTTTTTACTGAATGTCTCCACCTATGCCTTTTCCCTCCAGCTAGAAGCACATGAAAAAAGTAGTTGAGAAATGAAGAAGTTGTGAAATTTGATAATTGGGTTAATGACAATAATAAAAAGAAACCTTTGAAAAATTGAGGACAAAAAACTCTTTTATTGGAAAGAGGTTTTCTTGCTCAGATGAATTATAGATCAACTCTGTGGAAAACATTGTTTGATAATTATTCTAGGGCTCCTGTGATTAAGAAAACAGTACACAGCCTGTTCCATTTTAAAGTGTCCCCACCCTTGCTTAAGCAGAAATGCAGTTACAATAATTTTATGGTACGTAAAATGAAAACAGTTGGCCTACCAAGTAACACTGAAGCCACATACACAGTTTTATAGATGTACAGTATCATTTAGAACCCTGCTGTTTCATTTGAATTGTGTTGAATCTTTTTTATCATTTCTTCATCTAACCTAATTTGCCTAAACTCCTTATTTAATATTCCTCCTACTGTTTGTTTATTTCTCACTGAAAGACCGTAGCAGCAACAGACATAGTAATATAATATAGATAAAGGCTGGAACTGGTTGTATGTCGTCTTAGAAGTGTGAACACTCCTCTATCTCTTTCAAATCCAGTGCTTCAAGATATTTCTTTGTTAGGGGAGAATTTAATAAGACAAATAATCAGTCATGAAGAATGAAGTAGAACTCTGCTAGTGACTGCTGAGCCCAAATGATGCATTGTACAAGGAAGAAAACAATACAGTAATTCTTTGTAATAGAGGGCACCAAAATATCAAGAAGCACACAGCACAAGTTCTAAACTATTATAATGAACTCTGAGACTAAAGATCAGATCTTAGGTTTTGAGAAGGTTGTTTTTCATTGCTCCAGCAGCACACAGAAGCCTAAAAGATGGTTTTAATGCCTGGGAGGAAAGACTTAAAATGAAAAGGATGCCCAGTGGCACAGAGCCAATGTAGCTGGTTCATTCAAAGTGGACATTAGCAATTCCTGTGTGTAGAATAAGATATTCCAAACAGCCTTAAGCTGACCTAAATTACACCAGTTTCAAAAATCTTGGGAATGTCTGAAATTTACCTCAGTTAACTCCCTCATTTGCAAATGCAGAGTCATACTGGGACATCAGTGCAATCCTGGAGACAAGTACATTTGTTAACATTCATGGTAAAAGAATATTGAAAAAATAAAAGTTCTTAAAGAGATGGAAAGAGAATAAAACTTGGTTTGCTACATACATTTTGAAAATGAGAAAGCACATAGAACTTTCTTCCTGAATGAAGCTATTAAATCTATTACAGAGGAAGCAAAGTGAAGTTTATAAGAATCTTGCCCTTTGAGAATTTCAATGGGTAAAATCTGTGGAAATTACACTTTATTGCCACTGTTCCACCTACCACAAGGGAGCACTTGTAATATTGATTAAATTGGACATGGACAGCAGAAAAATATGTAACATTTATCAAAGCCTACAAGTGCAAGAAAACAAACCCAGAAATTCCATTTGTTATTGTAGGGTCTAGAAAAACATGAAGAGATGTACCTTAAATGTGACAGAAAAACAGTAGCACCTGTGTTTGTGTCAGTTTTTGGAGAAACTGCCGTAACTAATTCTTCGTTTCATGAAACACCAACTTAAACCCAGAACCAGCTCACTCTCTTGGAAGACACAGATGGAGTTAGGAACTTGGCCCCTATCTCCTGACCAGAGCCAGACATCATTAATTCTATTATTGCACCCATATTTATGGGCTTATGCTACAATATTAAGACCTCAAGAAGTTTCTTGTGTATTACTTCCCAAACTGAAAATGGTTGCACGCAAAGTGGGTTTATTCCTTTCTAGCAAACCGGCTGTAAACAGACTTTTTGGCAACTATGAGCTCTAAGTGCTTTTTACACTTTTTGAGTACCTTAGACAGACACCTTTCTGCAGGATTTGAGGAGCAATATCAATGTTACAGGAAGAAGCCATCTTACAAGCTACAAGTTCAGGCACTAAATGCCTTGGCTGTTTGTAGTTAAATATTTGTATTAATAAAGTCATGACCAGTTTTTTGGGGAAAACCTTTCCCTTTGTCCTTTATGGGCAAAGGCTAAATATTTGTTTACTGATTGTTAAGCGTATTTTCAATCACTTTCAAAAGGAGATCCCATTAAATTTTCTACTACAAAAATGACTAAATTAAGGATGCTTCTAATTTTCATGATACCCATGAAATTATATACTGCTGTTTTGAAAGAACCATATTAATTGAGTTTAAAAAAAATCAACCAAAAGATCCTTCTTTCTAAAGGCCTTATTCAGAGCTTTCTAATTCTAACTTGCCTTAAAATTAATCCACATGGTGATACTGTCTTTCTTCATTATAGCTTATCATTATATAAGAAATCTCATGTTTTCCTAAAATACAGTATCTACTCTTAGTCTATGAATGATCTTTAGATTATTTTCTATATCACAATTTCTATGACACTTTTGAAAAAGTGCCTTCAAAAATCTTCAATGGTTGTAAAAGATTAGTACCACAAACCAAAGGATTTGTTCTCTCTCATGAGATGCTTGTCATTTACACCACTTTTTCAAGTCTGTTCCTTTAGACTAGTGAATTAGGAGGTCTTTAAGTCTTCTTTAAGTCTTGCAAATCACAAGGCTAAACAAAAAGCACTTGAGAAAATAATTTTACACCTAAACAAAACCAAAATCCAAACGTGTTGTCCATGTTGCAACCAGCAACACTGCTTTTCAGGTATCATGTATGCTGCCAAGATTTCTGGTAGGAGAAGTAGGTTGGAAGCGCCTCTACCTCTGAATTATCATGACAGTATTTGAGCTCAATTTTTTCTGATTAAAAAATTCTAACAATATGAGGTTGTCAGTAAATATATCTAGAAGACTTAAGAGGTTCTGTGGAAATCAGTCTGTATGGAATGTAACCGAATAAGGAAAAACAGCAGCACATGGATATCCCCCAATGGTGAACAATATGTCAGATAGAAAAATGTATTAGCAAAGCCACTATGTATCTATAATGCATTTATTTCATTGGAATTTTTATGAAAACTAAAGATATAGCTTTGTTTATTGTTACTTAACCAGCTCAATGAAATAAAAGAAGAGGGACCAACAGAAGAACATTTTAGGTTTTGAAGCTGCTAGGATAAAATTATTTGATTCACAGCTACACCTAATATAGCTGAGTAACATAAACACTAATATCCTGTTTCTTACCTTGGACAGCAAATCTTGTACTGCTTAAATCTATCTTGTCTTGAACTAATGCTACTTTATAAAAAGAAGAGAAAAGCTTATCAAATATTCTTGAGAAATCTCTGAAAACAGTAAATACCAGTCCTTTATTACATGCTCTGGAACAAAGTCAAAATTCTGCTAAGTTCCTAGTGCAGAGCACAACTAACTGGAAGTTTGGATGTTTCATAAGTGAGTTTCACCAAAGGTATCATACACTGGGATTCCAGGCCCATGTGTCATGCCCTGAAACATCTGCAACAGAACATAACATTCTTAATAAATGAGATAAATAAATGTGTGCATTTAATGAAATAATTCTGAAAATATATCTATTCATCCATACAGATGAAAAGCTGTTTATGATTTTGCTTGGTGGAAAAGGAAATTTATAAGGGAGATTTTTCAGTTCTGTTGAAATCTATGAGAACACAATGCATGAATGCTATGTGTATGAAATACAGTATGAAAGTATGTATGTCACAAAGATATTGATAAAAAGAAGGTGGGCAATCATTTGTATCACCTTACATATATCAGTAATAAGGAAAAAGCATTCTATTTTATCATATTTAATAACACACTGAAAAAGGCCACACATAATTTAGTTATGTAATGTATTTCTACATTTTAGTGGAAGGGAAGGTAACAACTTAGAAAATGTAGGCTTGCATTTTTATGCTAAATTAATGCTAATTATATTACCACTTATACCACATTCTCATCCCACTCTTGCAAATTGCTACAAACAATTAAGAGCAAAAATCCATTCAAGTTAACAAAATGACAAGTTTTCTGCTACTTCAGAGTATTTTTAGGTGTGGTATGATCTTAGCTTGAGTTGGTTTTCATCTGTTCCTGTAATTCACAAGGGCTCAAAATAACTCTGTAACTCACTCTTTCTTTTTTTTTCCCACTTTTTTTTTTAACACTGTTTAATCAGGATGGGGATCTGAACTGTGAGTTTATCCAAACCAGTCTTCATTTAGTGCTTGGGGTTTTTGCCATGCCAAACCACTTCTGGTGTTTCAAGCAGGGCAATGACAGCATACCTTCTTGTTATTATTTATGCATGGAAGGCCAAACCAAATGCTTGGGTGGGTCGCTGAAGACATGAAGTAGGTAGGTTTTTTCCATCCACAGGACCCCATTTACATTTAAATGAACTTGCTCCTTGTGAAAGATTGGCTCCAGTGGAGAATACCACATGACCACAGACATTGAAATTAAATTACAATCACAAGGATAGAAGTCACCAACATAATGCTAAAAACAACCTACAACACATATCTGCATTGCCTTATATATGTCAGCAACAAAGAGAAAATGTTCCATTTTATTTTATAAGATGCATCCTACTATATATTCTTAATCTGTATGTATAATAAGACACTGCTCTTCAAAGCAAAAGCCAAACAAGTAACACACAAAGCTACCTCTGCCATGACTGTATTTCTCACGAGGGGTAGGAAAATTGCCATGTGCAGCTCCAGGCTTTAAATGGATGATTTCTCCTGGCTGATGCTGGAGTGGCACTGACTTGACAAATGTGGGAAAGTCCTCAGCTGTGAGATGGGGGCTTAGGTTGTGGGCTCTTGGTCAATTGAAAGGTTGCATTAAATGTAAATTATAGGACTGTTACTTAGATATATACCCTTCTCAACCAGGTGAAAGGCAAACAGCGCCCTGCACTAATTCACAGATGAACTGATGATAGGCTTGCTGAATAAGGCAAGCAGGCAGGCAGCAGGCAAATATAATCCTCATCTTTGAAGGAAGGAAGGAAAGGTATTTTTATATAAGACTACATTAAATTTCCTTTTTTAAGTGCCTCTATGTATTTCTCTTTTCAATTTATATGGAAAAGTATGAGGCAAAAATCTACAGCAGAACTGGCAGTAAATATCACAGTAACAATTGCTCTTTTATTAAATATTTATTGAAATAAATTCCTGTGCTTTCTCATTTTTCTTTTTCTGCTTCCAATATTTATTTACAGCTGATTATTAACATCTGCCAGTGTAACAGTTTCATCTGTACAGAAGCCGAAGGGTAAAAAAGTCACACACCCCCTCTAACATGACCTGTAGTTAGACAGAAAACAGTTTTCCCAGTCACCGCTTGGCTTCCTGTCTGTGACCTCTGAAAAGCATTGGAGGCCAGGGTTAATGGCCTTTCCAATCTCTGTGATAAGAATTCATTTTGTTCTATTACCAGCAGTTATCTCAGGAGCCTGCTGCATCACTTCAGCAGGGTTCAATCAATGAGAGGACCTAATGAAGTAACCAGCTGTAGCTCTATTTCCCTGGTCAACTCTATCAGACAAATAAGATCTATCAGTCACATCTTAAGGCCGATCCTAGAAACAGCATCCCCGCATGCTGAACCCATATGCATATGAACTAATGATACCTGACCATTTCCTTTTAATCTTCCTTTTAGTATGGCTTTTCTAACAGAAAAGGGAACTAAATGGGTTTGAAATGTAGCATTAAGAGGACAATAATGCTGGATTAAGAAATAGTGGATTTTCAAAGCAGCAGGAAGCATTTGTATTAATAGCAAAAACAGAGTAAATTATATTGCATGACAGGTTTGGTTTTTTCTCCCAAGCAACCCCTATTCTCCTTAGATACTTCTCTTGAAAAGAAAAACATATTTTGTTTATTATTTTCTGCCTTAAACTACTATGTGTCATAAACAGTTTTAATTACAGGACTTAATTTTTAGTTTGTCACTTAGGAATGGAATATAATAATGACAATACTTTTCAGTCAAATGTCAGTCAAAATAATTGTCAAATTTATTTTATATTTGTCACTCCACTGAAAATAAAAATGTTACTTTTGACAAAATTGTATATATATAATTTTGTGCTTTGTTGTAATTAACTTTATCCTCTAATACTTCAAAAAAGGCTTTGTTACTTAAAAATATAAATATTTTTTAAAAGGCACTAGATTTAAAAACAGAAAAATAAGGAAAATAATCATAAAGCACAACTTCAGAACTTCAGAGCTGTGTACATCAAAGTATGAGTTTATAATTCATTAGAGTGTACAAGAGGAAAATGAAATTCATATTGCTTGTACCAAAAGGTCCAGTTTGACTTCATCACTAGGTGTGACAAATAAAGTTGTATCAGGCCACTACAGGCAAATTACTTAAAGTGCTGTGGGAAGGCATGTTAGAAGAGTGTCGTATTTGCTGAAATGTTGAAAGCCACATGTAGCTAAATTTATTTTATTACGTTAATCTCAACGAATCTCATGAAATGAAATTTGTATCCTTTTAACTTAAGTGTGTGCTTTGTCAAATTGAAATGAAAAAAAGGCTGGCTATGTGCTGCTATGGAGAAAAAGAGATAATATCCAAGAAATAAAGCTAAAAAAGGTAACTATTCAACATGCATACACACTGTGCACAGAAATGTCTATAAAATTAAAAGCTAAGTATAATTTTGTATACAGTAACACATCTCATGGATTATGACACACAAATTCCAGAGTATATGTGCTTCAAATAAGAGCTTATATCTCTTTTCCCTGTGTGTAAAAACAAGGACATTCTTCTTTTGCAGTCTGCCTGCATTAATGAAACAATAGAAATATTACTTGTACAATCAAAGGAAATCCAAGAAATCTTCCTTTTTAATTTTAAACCACCTTAATGAAAAACAAGGGGAAGAATGTGCTTTATTAGTGCAGTTTGGTATTTAAGGAAAGCGCATTTCTGCCATAGATACCTAGGTACATATGAAAAAGACTGAAATGTCTATGCTACATATGTAAACAGACAAGATTATGCCTAGCAGGCATTTTGGGAACATCTGTCAATTTTTTATGGAACACACTGATTGGAGGCTATTGATTCCATTTAAACAAAGTTGTTTCAAAAAAAATCAGCTAACAATTCGTGTAGAAAGGACTGATCAATATTTAAATGACTGTCTTTATTGATTTAAAATTAACTTTCAATTAAGAGATCCATAGGACTCTTAACTGCGACACTTATCCATTCAAGAGAAAATAAAGGTACATTTATCGATACACTTAAACAGCAGTGGCTGGTTTCCTATTGATTCAGTCATTTGCGCTGGGATTCGTTAGCGTCATCTGACTTTAACTCGCTTATTATGTCTTCACAGTGTGTAATACTGCAAGATGCAGGATTGTACAAAACAATACAGGGGAAGTGAACAGAATTAGAAGATGTATGCAGGGGTAACTCATACTTACGCTTTTTTTGTCTCCTGATGAATGAAGAGTCTGTTTAAAAACTGCCCAGTTTTTGGGCTTGATCAGGAACAAACTCCTGTCAAGTGATCTGTTGCATACTGATCGGAATAGGAAACATACAAATGAATGAAATCTTTAACTTTGATAGGTAACAGTTCTATTGTCTCCCATCAACTCTGAAAAGATCACCTATTTTTGTGTATTGATTAACATATAATCAATAGGAACTTAAGCTCATTGCTTGCAGAATGTTTGAAGTGGCAGTATCATCATGCCTTGCATATGTTCATCTCTAAATACACACACAGACACAGACACACACACACACACACACAGATATTTAAGGCCAATATAATTTAATACTGTAATTATGGGATCAGCCATCATATGGATCTTGAAAGACTTACTGAGATGTTTGAAAGTAAACATTAAGTGTGTATCTCTGTTTTAGAGAAAAATTCAAATATATTTGTACTAAACAAAAATATACTACAATAACATAGCTATAACTATAACCATGTGCAAAAGCATCAGGACATTTAGGCACACAAATTAAAACCAGGACTGTAATTACATACTTCATTATTTATATGTATTCTGGGTATTTTAGTATACTAAAGAAGCTGGACATGTAATCTCTATAGTTAATAATAGACCAAATTCATCCCAGGTGTAACTTCATTGAAGTCGATGGACCTGGTACTGCACCTGGAATGAATTTAGCCCAATGCTATGAATGCCTCCTGTCTCTTGCCAGCCTAGATTTACATATAAGATATAACACAAAAATGAAATAAAAATAGAAGATGTCCAGGAGGCATAGCATGTTTACAGAGCAGAGTGGTAATAACCTTGCCTGATATATATGTGGCAGTGCTTCGCTTAGCCAGACAGTATGGCTGGGAATGGGGGAGGGTTAACTCTGACGGTGGCTCAGGTTTGCCTGTGTCCCTTCGTGTCATTGCCTATTTCTCTCTCCTTTTCTCTCTCTTTCTGTTTTTTTTAAGCCTCATAGCCCAGCACCATCCAGTGAAAGGAAGCTGCCCCAAACTGACCCATTTATTACCTATTAATTTGCTGTGATATAATCCCCAGGAGGAAAAAAATGCTGCAATATAGTAATGTTTAAACATTAAGATATCTTCTGATCAACTGAGATTATTCCTTAAACTGAGAATCCCAAACAGAATATATATAAAATCCAACTTCCATATGTGATCACCAACGTTTTCTTTTTAAAAAATTAGATTTTGCTAACAAACCAGATCAAATTCTTTGAAACCTGGGTGCTTTTTATAACATGATGTGTTGCTGCTTCCATTATTTATTCTTTTCTCTGTCCACTAAGGGTAAAATCATACTTTCCAAAGGCTCATTTGCAGAGTTATGATATGAGTCAGTGATATCTTTAGGATCATAAGAATGCCAAAAACTGGCTATGGCCTTTTGCTGCTGGGTGGGAGTCAAGATCAGAAAGACCGGTGTGCAAATGCAAAGCAAATATCCCCTGCTAAAATGTCTAAATCACATAATGTTAGTGTAACATAATTTGGAATATATTATAATGGTTACAATTACTAAAAAGTGCATGATGGCATTATTTCCAACTGGAAATTAGATGATTATACTAATTAAGTGATAGCAGGTGGCACAGGATGACTGCTACAATCTTCTCTGATGTGCAGAGAGAGATGCATGGTTCACTGTCTAAAACACTCAGGAATAGCAGCAATTGGCTTAAGCAGTGTTCTGTCCCAAGATACAGAATAAGTATTCACTTTGATTTAACACTTCCTTATCACATCAAAGAGGTGAAGAGGCATTTTTATGGATTGGCTTAGAAAAAAAAAATGCTACTGGTTCAGCTTCTACCCTTGTAACTAACATCTCTTGGTATAACAGAATTACAGTATGAAATTAATTCCAACAGAATAATGTAATTCTAAAATGCCAGCAACCTTCTTTTAAATCACAACTGGCCTAAATTCATCATTACTGCTTCTAACTTTCTTAATTCAAAATTGCTGTAGGTGTGCTACTGAGAGTCTCTAAGTCAAGCAAACTGGAAATGCTGTAGTAAAATAAATATTTCTCTGGCAATAAAAACACTAAATACTTTTAAGAGTATATGCGGTCATTAATATATTTATATTTGAGTTTTAACTCAAATTTACTAAACAGTATTTACACATTATTTTTACAGCAGGATTTGAAGATTATTCACAATTGCATTAAGTTAAACAAATAATCCTCTGGTCCCATGAGTCATTCCAGAGCTTGTTTTTCTTGTCCTCTCTGCTCTATGTTCAGACTGAAGTAAGGCTAAGTCATCATCATCGATTAGTTTTCCAGATCAGCCATCGTTAGTTTAAATACTCTGAGTTATGGTTAAGAAGCCTGTCTCTGTTTTTTTGGACTTTCATATGTTTCTGGAGTGTGACCTCAGTTTAATGATGGCAGGAGAGCAGATCCGCTAAAGAAGAACCATGCTGTGTGAGAATGCAACCTATGTATGCCTAAGAGGCAAACCAAGTAATTCTTATAAATGATGGAAAAGAAATGTTATCTAATTTCTGAAAGTCTCTTATCTAGCTTTATCTGTCTCTATAGCATTCATTTCAGTTTTGTTATTGTATTTCTTACTACAGATCAAAAGCATGGCTGATAAGACTTCAGTTTAGATATATTTGTAACATGCTATGATATCTTACAGCATAGCTAGTTCATTTTAAAAATTACTGCCTTCTCCCTCTATATCTGCCAAAGCCTTACCTGTGCCACTATTTCAAACAATGTTTTTATCACCTGAATTTTCACAGGTGAATACAAGAAAAAGGCAGATTGGACAGCAGAAGGTGAAAAAAATGTTGTTTCTCCTAGGATTCTGTGCATTATATTGTGGTGACATGCTCTTCTCAGTGATGAGGTATGCAAACTAAGGATACCCTTTTCTTCTCCCACAAAAATTTGCATAGTTGTATGTGCTATGGTAAGAGCAAGTACAGTGCAGAAGATGTCTGTAGCAAGGATAAAAAAGAAAGTTTCTCCAGCTTAGAAGCCTAAATGAATATTATTTTTCCTTCGAGCAAAACACCAAAGTTTGTGAAAATCACTCATCTCCATTTTTTTATGCTTTAATAGAACTAAACTTCTGATTACAAAAAAATGCCTTATCTCCTTCATGAATACTAAACTGCTCAGCATTTATAATAGTATCAAACTGATGTTCTCCTGTGAATTGATATAAACAGTTGCATTTTTTCAGGACAAAATTTAAACAAATTTCTCACAGTGAACATGACAAATACCTCCCTCTCTGTGACTAAAATAAAAACCCTTACTCCTGCACCCCAGGACATTCAATTAGCTGAGCAAATGGGAATAATGGTAGACAGCTACTCAGAAGCAGCTATTGGAGAAATCTGAATTTGTTGTTCAACTAAAGAAAATAATATTATCGTACTATAGGCATCAGGCCAACTCTCTTACCCTCACATGCCACTGATTAGTTCAGCCTTAGCTGAACAAAAATCCTTAATCTTCTCTTTTTAATATTGAAGAGGTAAACCCTCTTTCACCTGCATGTGGAGTCTTCTTTTCATCAAAGCCTAGGAGATTCCAGCAACAAAATCAATGTATGCATGTTCAGAGCAGTTTTCAGGATTTTGTAAGACAAATCTTTCAAATGGGAGCTAGTTTAATGCTATTGAGCCGAGTTTCGATCTGACAGAGTGAGTGAACAACACAGAAACAGTTCACTTACCACTGCTCACACTACAGGAGGTGGGAATCAGGTACAGCTCTGTGCAAATACGGCTGTGCAGTTTCTCAGTAAACTCTTACCCCACCTAATCCAATGTTAAACGCAACAGTACAATGTTTAAACAAACAAAGATTTAGGACAGAAATGCAATTTATTTCTGTTCAATAATGAGAGACAATTATGGTTTTCTCATTCAAACTGGTGAAAATTAAGATGAGTTCCACTAAATTCAACAGAGTTGTGATAGTGCTGAACTGATTTTAACTGGAGCAATTTCAGGCTCTGTGTTCTAATGGAAAGAAATATCTGATCTATGATCAACAAACATCCTGTTCTGCATTTCCCTCCTGTTTTAGATGTTCCAAAAACTTGCTTTCTGGATTTTTTGAAGGAATGAGGACATTTTAAAAAGATTCACTTAATTATATTACCAGACATTGTAGGTTAATATGAGTTGTAGTACAGCTTTTCACAGACAGATTTTTTTTTCTTCCTTTGCTCTGAATCTTTGAATGCCAATATTACAATCAATTTAAGATTTGAGTTATTTTATTCTGAGAAAATGGTATTACAGCCACATGTCCATATCATCATGACATCATGACAGTCCCCATGATCATACATCTGATTAGAAAAAGATCACTAGTAATTTCTTGAGCTATGCAGTAGCTGGAATAATATGGTACATGCTTCCTCTACAGTGTTTCTATTCCTTCCTTTTAATAAATTAATGAGACTTCTAAAATTCTTATTTTATAGTAAATATACAACCTGAGTAGCAAAGTCAAAAATAGAATGAAACAAACAAAAAGAATATTTTAAATTTGTATATTAGTGACCCAATGCCCACACTACACACTTAGTTGTGGCTTTTGCCAATTCCAGCTTTATCAAAATGATAATATTCTATGAAGACAACCAGATGCTAAAGGGAATAGCATTTGCACTCATTTAGTTTAAATACCAAGGTCTGGGCCCAGAAAACTACAAACAACAACTTGTCCTGTCATTATTCAGTTCAAACCCACAGCTCAAAGTAAACAAGAAATGTAATTCTATTATTATATTAGCTATATATAGTTAACCCTGACTGTTTCTCCTTTCAGGATGTGCAGGTGAGGAAAGTAAGTTCTCATGAAAAAGGACAAATTAGTTCAGTTTCTTTTAATGTGCTTAAACATCTGCAGAAGTCTGGCTGATGTATATCTAAAATACACTTCTCTAATCCATGAAGAAGTACTAGAAGTACTAGATGGAATAACATTTCACACACTGTACAGTACAAACAAACTAATACAAATGATGAGTGAAAAAAATAGAAGATCGAGTGTAGTTTCGTTATATTAGCAAATTTCCAGCAAGCTAGTCATCTTCCTTATATTAAAAATGTCTATTACCCAGTCTAATTGAATAACTCTCTGATAATTAGAACATCAGCATTTTAATAGTATATAAATAACCTCTCCCCTAATTACAATTTTTCTAAATTTTTCATATATTGCAGCATTATGAAAGGAGGTTCTTGGTAAAGTGCTTTACCCTTTCAACAACAATTAATAATTTCATTAACAGGTCTTTGTTTTTTAAAAAAACCTAAAAGCTTATGTAGAAAGAGCAAAGAGGATCACAGTTAAAAGCAGAGCTCTCTTTTATGCTAGAATCATGGCTTCATGGCTGTAGTGGTATAAAAATTTTTCATGGCTTATTTCTCTTTCAGCGCAGTCTTTCAGTAGAAATGATACCTGCTTTTTGACGCCGTGAATAAAATCCTGTGTACGTTTCAAAATACAAGTGCATCCATCTGGTTTGGGATGTAAAAAAGGATTTTCCCCATGTAAATTAATTTTTCCCAAATGAATTTTTGTATTTGTTTTTAAAACAATCCATAATGATACTCATGTCACTGTGGTCTTGACATTAAGAATTAGAGGGGAAATACGCTGTCAAAAATAGAAACTGAATTTTCTCCCACCAACCATTTAGACAGTAATACCTTCCTTTTCCCTGGTATCAGGGAAGGAAAGTGAGGTGCATGGCTCAGAAAAACAGTCGGACAGAAGATGCAATCCTCACTCAAGCATAGCCTGAGTAAGAAGCTAAGCATCTGAAAAGCTTTGAATAATGGGTGACCCTGTAGCATAACAGGATTCTGTTAAATGACTGTCTGACAATCACGATTGCAGTTCACATAGCAATAATATTCAGAGAACATAATACGAGCTGCAACATTAATGTTTTCAGACTTTATAATCAGTGTCATGTTCTGCTAATTTTCAGGCACTTTATTTACCTTATGACAGAGAATGCCCCAGTTAAACTTATATCTACTGCCAGAATTTCAAAATGTCATCTCGAGTTTTATAGAAACCTCATTCTTTTTAGAAGTAATTAGCTAAGGCATAGTTTGTATGGCAATTAAAAACTACTTGCTTGCAGAAGCTTGTAAGCATTATGTAATTTTTTTAAACTACAAGTACATATGCGTATTCTTGCCTCCAGCTTAAATACAGCGAATGTTGTAGTTGGTTGCACAGGAATTGTCTCAAAAACATTAAAGCAAGCCAAACACGATTGTATTCCAACTAAAATTGCTCTCTTTATACCGTGTATTGAAACTTGATAACTGTTGGTTATAAAATTCCTTTGATTTTCTGTAGGTAATAAAATACTTTGGCAATTACTATTGACAGTTCTGGATAATCTTGAAGGCTGCCTTGCCTGAAGAAGATGAGTGTTACAAATCACTCCACTGAAAGAGGGAAGAACAGCAGCAGGCAGCAGACAGGTTTCAATTTCACAATGCTGATTATCTCATTCGTGATTCTATGCATGCCTAAATCTGAGGATCCCTCAAGCAGCTATATGGACTTCTACTTTTAAAATGCCTATTACGCTTTCATACTTTTTGCTGCTTCCTGAAGAGTGCCATTTCGCCAAGCTTAAATAGCAGAAAATTGCACTGCTTTTCCTCTGCCCATCTCCTCAATCTCTATTAACCTGCACAAGAACAAAGGAGTATGATAGTCCAGCTATAGGTTGGGAAATAGGTTTGAAGTTGTTTTTCATTTACTGGTACCTATTTTCCTTATTCATAAATGTATTTGAACAATAACATTATTTTAATACGTTATCTAATGACAGAAAGCATAGCCTTTAATTACATCTCTATGTATACTAATAATACACTGTGTGTTCAGAAATACATGCAGCTATTGTTTACACAGACATCAAATGATACCATAGTGCTGTCAGCATGTGTCAAGGCTTAAACAGAAAGGAATAAAAAAAGAAAATAGCAAAAAATGTTGCAGGTTTTTGTTGGGTTTTTTTCCCTACTTCGGCTACAAAAGAACAAGCAGAAGCAGCTACAAGCAGAAAGGAAAATTGTTGAAGCACCTGGTTCTAATGCCTGCAGTAGGCCTTTATTAGATGTCATAAACTGAATGATGCATTACTCTGTGGACGACTTATAGCCTGCAAATGTTGAGGTAAAATGGAGGACAAAGAATTCTTTTAAAACATAAAGGTTAAATGTTCCTTTTCAATCAAACAATACTTATTAAAAGGAGAAATCATAATAGGCTCAGAGAGATTGGAGACTATTTCTGTTAGTTTTAATGTATTTCTGTATTACCTTAACAAATAAAAAGTATTTTACTTTAATAATTCATATTTTATATAAGAATGATCTACAGTCTATCCTACATTTCACCTGTATTATTAAACAAAGAAAAAACATTTAAAAATCTGATATAGGTTTGGCAGCTCAATCTCAAATCTAAATAATTGCGTTAAAATCCACATAGGCCATCAGCCACCATCAACAAAAAGGTAATTTTGTCCAACAGAAAATGTTTTAAAATAAGATCTGCTTTGCATTTAAAAAGATAAAAGAATGTTTTCTAAAATGACAATTGCTGGTTGGCCATCGATTCTGAGCTTTAATCTCATGGCCTACTCAAATTTCCCATTATGTCTGACGGAGGCTTAGGGGGATAGAAAGGCCGAACTCTGGGCCTTCCACAAAAGTGGAGGGGGGTTACAGCATTAAGAAACACAGCTGTTGCTCACAAACTGCAAATGTTAGAATAACTCACTACTAGGTTTGGGTTTGTGTTTTTTTTTCCTTGCTGCTAATAAAAACTTAAAGTGTTTTGCATGCTTTCTATAAACAGTGCACTTAAGTTTTATAATCTAGTACATCTTATTAAGCGTGAAGTCTGCTGATCCCTAAATTATTCATAACATGGTCCAGACTGATTAAGATTGGCTTGTTAAGGAGCACAAGAAGCAATTAAACTGACAAGGCAGTGCGGCCTTGATGTATACATTTATTATCACAAGAATACCCAAAGTGAATGCCCTTATTAAGCAATGAATTTCACCTCACTGGCCTTCTACCATTGCTGCCACAGGCAGAGAGAGCTAGGAACAACATGTCAAAAGCTAACTCTGAGGAAATGCCTATCTTCAAGTGAAACCGATTTTGTAATGAACCTTTCAGTTCACTCCTGAGGTAATAAATCCTGACTGGTGCATTAATTACTTGATAACATCCCATCAAAATGCAAATGCAGCACTTGACCCATAGGAATGGCTCACTAGCTGTTAACTCTTCAGGGTATACATAAATTGTCTGTTTTCTTTTATCAAACAGGGCATTTATTTCCATCTTGCTAGGGTGAATGTCACTCCTGCCACCCTCGGCCCCTCAGTGGCCTGACACCATCATTTGCAGAGGACTGTCACTATGTGCCGACATCCTAATTGTGCTACTTCTTTGCTTTGTACCTTTGAGGCAGAATTTCCAACTCCCCCCCTCCTTCCTTTTCTGGAGGAATCTTGCATGTCAAGGACAAAGCTGTAATAGCGTTACAAAGAATGACCCCCACCTCTAAAGTACACTAATCTTTCTTTTCAATGGCAATACATTAAACAAGGAATTTAGTTCCTTGAAGTGATTAAATGAAAGCTGAACATATCTACGTGAATCGCTACCCAACATAGGCGAGCGTACATGCTTTTAGCAAGAACACCTCCAAAGATCTATTTACATGTTTTAAAGATGTTTCCTGGATCTCTTCAATGAGCATTCAATTTTGACAGTCCACAAGCAAATAATGTCAAAAGTAAAACAGAGTGTGTTTCATAACACAAATTTAGCAATGGTGAAATATGATGCATCACATTCTTTTCACTTGCCAAGAAAATAGGCTCCTTTAATTACAAAAACTATTTCCACCATAAATGTTAATGAGGAGCTGCATTTTATATTTCCCCACTCAAAATGCTAATCTACATCAGTGGGTCTGACTCTTCCACCTGGGTCAAACTGCTTTACAGTTTTTTTGTTTATCTTGAAGGCTTGGTGAAAATCCTTAATTCAGGTTACTAGGCAACCCTGCAGGTGAGAAAATATCATGTTTGGCCTACTCCATTTTCGAATACACACAGTGGCCTAATGCCTTCCAAATAGACAGTGCAAAGCATGCACTGATAATTCCCTGCTACATTTTCTAAAGGCGAGGTCAGAAGAAAATTAATTGATGCTGAAAATAATGACAGGAGGAGAAGAACCACTGAGACTTGGTGTGACTGGCATGTGATGATGTTAGCAAGAATCCCAGCATGTGACTGGACAGTGTGATGAAAAATATACTTTATGTGAAGGAAAAACAAGTTACAAAACTTAATTAGTTTTTGACACTTCTTCATAAGTTATTATCTTTTCATTTGGAACATTGCCTTGGGACATCAATACACAAGAAGAAATGAAACATTCTTACTGTAAATCTGAAGGAAAAAGGATGACTTTATATTGCTCTTCTCCTTTTACATGTCTTTTTGAATAAACAAAATGTCCACTGCAGCCTAAGGTATACAAGCCCCTGAAGATGTTTCTGCTGAGAGCATAGAATAGACTTGTTCGATGTAATAATCCTGTTACTACTGATTATGCAGTTTCACTTTTAAAAATAAAGGGGAGGAGGATTGGAATCCAAAATGGTCACACACACAAAAAAAAGCTATAGATGAGAAGCAGTTAAACTATAGCACCTACAGCAATAATGCTTCCTGTACAGCAAATGTATTTTTAATTTTTTCCACTAAGGCTTATACCTAGAAGTCATTCACACTGATTACTAAATAACCCTTGTGAGTTGCTTTGTCTTTTGAATTTTAAAAAATACACTTGCCGTGAGCAATGAATTTCATAAACCACCAGCTCTCATGCTTGATGAATCATTCTTATTTTATGCAGTGCTGTGTGATAGAGAACTGAGATAAAATATTCTATCCACAAGCTATTCAGTACAATTTATCATCAGCGGCTCACTAGTCCAGTGATAATACCTGGCTTGCAGATTGTAATGATCAGATTCTGTTTTTATTTCAAACAGGAGCGATCCGAATACCAGAGTTTTTAATTTACATACATTAGTGAGGTTCAAATGTGGCAATAGCTACAAGCAAATTCACTTGCAAACTGAATGCTCGCCTTGCATAATGGGTTCCCTTTAGCTATTACTCACCAGTGAAGTACCCAGACAAAAATGAAAACAAAGAGGAAATAAGGAAGATCATGATACAAACACCATACTGTGGACAAGGATAATTACTGAACCACAGTGAAGGTCACGTTTATATCTGTTTTAGAAATGATTTTTTATATTTTCCCTTTGTATAGAAAGTATAACTGCCATCTCTTTTCTACATTATTATAGTACAGTGTTCTTTCCAAAGTTGCAGCAAACTGTCATTAATAAAAGTTTTTTCTTGGTGCAAATTGAAATAGAAGAAATACTGAAATGGCTGATAAATACATAAGCAACTTCAAAATCTCTGTAAATTACACCAGCTTGAGCATTTAGTAAAAAACAATGGGCTCATAATAAAATACCTCTTATAGCTATATCACTTTTATACTGACCACAGTATTGAGCTTCAATTCCCAGCAGCATCATTACTAGACATTTTCTGCCACCTTTCTAAATCTGAAAAGCTTCCTACATTTAGTGAAGATTAGGTAATGCTACAAGCAATCAATAACAGCTATCAATTCCATACCTTGTTCGGAAGAACAAGTTGATTAAAAGTAAGTAAAAAGGATAGTTGAATATGCTTTAAAACTATCTGACTCTTCTACCTTCACCATCACGACAAAAAATATTATTCACAGACCAAAGATGTAGGTCTAAGCAACAGTAAGGTTATGACTCAAACCAACAAAAGCCATAATATTCTAAGGTAAGTTTGACACTCTTTCCTTATCTGATCACACAGCAAGGGGAAAAAAAAAGGCACAGAGGCACAATTGAAAAATATCATGTCAGCCTTAACTTTGATTTCTTGGGCTTTTCTTAGTTTGTGTCAAAGCCTTAATGTTCTCTACAACTAGATCTTGTCTCTGATTTTTCTTCCTTTCTAGATTTTTTTTCCCTCAAACAATAGTTCTGTATTTTTGTTGAAAGTTAGAAAATGTCTATTAGTTACCAGCAACATACAAAAAATGTGAAAGTAGCCAACACAAGCTCTTTCACACACATACAAAGACAGACAAGACTTCATTTATTAATGATTATATATATTCTTCTGCATGTGTGCAGTCCTTAGTGAGTATGTACAAATAATGGCAACATAAACTCAAATACATTTGCACAAATGTGATCGCAATTATTTAGGTCCTTTTCCCCTAGTACACACCAGTGACCAATCCCTTGAATCTGAATACTGAATTTTGGCAACTCAACCAGCTTAGAAGAAATTCTAGCCTTTCACATAGGTCACAAAAGAAAACAAGTCTCCAGCAAGACTCCCATACAAATTAGTTCACCACATTCCCTATTTTCTAACTCTATACCACAGCCCAGACAGTTTCATATCACTCTGCTAGAGCAACTCATTTGCCTCTACCAGTGGGGAGAGGCAGTGAAGTGGCCAATAATCTGAAAATGTGTTTAATCTTGATTAAATAAATGACAGAGGGGAAGATGAGATCCCCTCTTTACCATTCATCCATGACTGCTGAATGTGGCTGCCTGCAATGCCCCTAGGACTGGTGCTGCTGCAGGTGGGAGGGACCCCTGCATCCAGGATGCCTTTATTGAGGCATCTCTGCCCTCCTTGAGTGCTTCAATGCAATGGGAAAATGATGGGTAGCAACTCCCAGTTTAATGTGGTTTCCATAATAAAGCTGCCAGTCCTCGAGAAGCAGAAGCCACTAGGCAATGGCCCTTTAAAACTTTAATCTAACTTATGAATAGAATCACAGACCAGACATTGTTCTTCAGCAAATGGAGGGCAAAAAGCATCAGCTAGATTTTTGAAATAGCTGCCAGCAGATGCTGTTCTTGGTTTTGGAGAATAAATTTCTGTAGTGGTTCAGAGCCACAGAAAGTCAGAAGTCCCTTCCTTCATGTAGGTCTGTTCTGTGCTGTATCTTTCTGGTGAAATTAATATTTCTGAGCCTGGAATTATTTATGCTCAGAAAGGTAAAGTTCACCTCCTTGCTTCTCAGAAAAAAAAAAATCAATGTATGTGGGTAATCTAAAAGAAAATAAGGAAATTGCAATATATCATATGTAGCCAAAGGACTACTCCAAAACACTTTATTTGCTGTTATTTCACCTAAAAGATTAAATGAAATAATGTGTGATCACACTGCCATAGGCTGAAGGGTCTGGCCCCAACAGTCTTATCCCATGTTATAGCTCTATATAGAAACTCATCTAGACTCTTGCCAATTGTGCTCAGTTTGGGCCCTGCTGTAGAATTTAAATGTATTCTATTGCTTTAGATGCTGTTTGAGCACAAGAAACAGTATGCAACAATTTGCAGCTTTGATAATACTATAATTACCTTTGTGTGATCACTTCAGAAGAGATTTCCTTAGAGATGTAGTAACTTTATAGTATTTCTGAGACCAATCTGGCTCAAAGTCACTATGGTAAAAATAATCCTAACTAGAACTGAATTTACAAAGACATGGAAAAGCATATCAGAATTAGAAACAAATTTTCTTTTATTTTCTCTTCTTTCCTTTTTATTTTTTATTTTGAGGAAGGTGTAAGGCAGGCAGGAATAATTACTTCTTGCCTACAGAAGGACAAAAATCAAGCCTCAAGCTAGTAGACGAATTGATTACCATTAAACAGCTTTCAAAAATACTAAGTATACATCTATACCTTGACCAACTGATCATCAGCAGAGTCTTAGCTTGCTGCAAGTTTTAGATCGTCTTGCCAACTCTCTGAAAGGCACTTACAGTGTAAGTAATTTCTCCTGCAGTAGCATAAAGTATGCTTCTGTGCTGCAGCATGTGACACTGGCTGATAATAAAGGAACATGGTGTGAGACTGTGCAACTTCTATAGCAATTTCAATTGCTTTTTTTATTTTAAAAAATGAAAATCATTTCTTTTTTTAAAGAGAAAGGGAGTTCTTGATTAAGAAGTTATTATATTACGGGATGAAGTGTTATCAGTGGAATGCAACCAAATAAATACGAAAATTAAGGAGATTCTGTGGAACAGTATAATGCTGACATCTGATGCAATAAGTCCAATTTCAAGTGAAATAGACCAAAAATGCTGTGCCAGAAGTGTTGTAAAATGTTTCTTATGTGAGAGTGAATTTTCTGCTGGGAGATTGAGGTATGGGATGAAGAAGAGTGGGATGAAAGAAGGAGGAGAGAGAAAAATGGAACTTATTTGATTGTGGACTTGAGTTTGCTCTTCATGAAATAAGTGAAGAAATTCCACTAACCTTAATAGCACCAGAGCAGATATTATAAGAAGAACAATATTTTAAATAATCAGATACTTGTAGCCAGGACAAAAAACACTCTATACTTTTTTATCACCCTCTTTATTTTTCTGAATATCTGACTCCTTCTCAGAGTGAAACCCTAAAACTACCCTTGCAAGACTGAAGGATACAATAGTTAACTTCCCTGATTATCCTACATTTAGGGGAGGAAAGAATCTGACAAATAATCCCCACTGCCATTGTGTGGCCATTACAGTGTCCTGCGAGCTTGGACAAGTTATTAGGTCAGACACTAACTTCCTAAGTAGAAAAATGATGTGGTCGCCTTTGTCCTCTCTGCAGTAATGGCTGGAGTCAGTACTAATTAAGGGCCTGCGGCAGTGTGGTACAAGAGAGGTCAGAGACTTCTTTCTGACACCTAAACAGTGCTCAGCTCAAAGGAACTGCCCCTAATCTGAAATGATGTGATGTAGAGCTGGCCTTTCAGCTTCACTGTATATTTAAAGGAAAATGACAGTTAATGACAGGGGTGTCAAAAACGAGCAGATGGAGAGGCTAGGGAAAACATAGCTCTATTGTAAAATTTACTTACAGTTCATCACTGTGCTTAGAATTAGAGGTTACCTCACAAATGCAGAAGGTTTGGATACCTTTCCATCATTTTGCTGAAGTAGAAAAAAACCTTGGCTTATGCACTTATGTTGAAGAAAGGCTGTTGACAAAGTAGGCTTATTTTTCCATCATTATGCAAAAAACAGCACACACATACCCCAACACAACCTACACTGCCTTCAGTTTTCTGTTATCAAAATAAAATATGAAAAAAATAAGAAGAAGAACATTTAATCTCATTCAGTGGATTACTACTTTCCATTTTATCTTGTTGGGAGTAACCATTGCAATAATTAATCTTCTAGTCATTTTCTTTCTCCCCTTCAGGCATGGAACTTGGGACACAAAAGCAATATTCAAAACAGAAACCAAGATTTATTGTCAGTTAGTCATAATAGACATCTGCACAGATTACTAATTACTACAAAACCATAAGGTCTGCTGGCACAAATCCTTTCCCATTCTTTCTTTTTATCCACCCCTAGTGACACACCTGCAAGCCTTTAATTGATGTTGTATTTATCTCAGGAGTCCTTGTTAGCATTGTATTACAGCATCACCATTCATGATGCTATAGTTAAGGTTCGGTCAGCATTTCCACAGTTGAGGATTCCCTCCCTTCTTCCTTCCTTCCCCACCAACACCTTTCTCCCACGCTTTTTAAGAAAATTTGCTCCAGGCTAAAAGTTGAGTAGTGAGGTCTCAATCCAGGTTCATATGATTCTTTTAATCAAACTAGAAAGAGAATTGGTTTGGAATATTTTAATGTTAAGTATGAAAAGCAAAAACAAACAGCAACAAAAAAATCCCCAAAAGTTTTTCAGGCTCACATAGTTGAACCATTTTTTTGATGTATATTAAAATAATACAAATTTAGCAAGTAATTGGCCCACCATAGGGAATTGTAACATCTGGTATTTCCCTCAAAAGTCAGAAGGGATGAGATCCATAATCACTAGAAAAGAGGTTTTCAAACAAGCAAAGTAATGACTTCCTACAAAATACACTCATAAACATTCAGAATACGAATGTGAAAAAAATATTATCACACAGAGCACAGAAAATGTAATTTCTGTCCCCAAATGACATAAATTATTTAATATTTTTACATCACAGTTGTAAGCGGTTCCTATCCATACGTTCCAGAGGACTTCTTTGAATTATTTGTATGCAACTGCTCAGTATTATCACCTTTTCTAAACTAATTTTAATAATTAATATATTTAATTATATTGTAGAGCTTCCATTACAAACATAGAGGCTGATATCTATATATCTCTATCTCTATGTGTGTAAAGCCAAAAGGACAGTCATTTCAAGCCATGGATCTGCCTAAGACAGAAGAGGGAAAAGATAAGAAAATATGGGAAAATGAGGGAATTGAATTTCCCTTAGTCCTGTGTCATGTGGAATCTGACAGAGAAGGTGCTAAAGAAACATTTTTTTCTCTATGAGTTCTCCCTGCATAACCCAAGCCTCAGTTCAGCAAGGTATTTAAAGACTACACTACATTAATTCATGATACTGTTTTACATTTCTTTCTGAGGCAGGCCTGGCAGAACCTATATGGTAGAAGTATTTCTGTTCCCATCAGGACCTTTCTCTTCCATGCCCATTAGAATTTGACTTATCATTCAACAAGTTGCTGTAATGAATCAAACAAACAAACAAACAATAAAAACCCTCAAAAAAAACCCAAGAAATCCAAACCAATCAACCAAAAACCCAAAACAAGTCAGCTGGCTTTAACGTGACTCCTAATTTTGACTAGTCAATAGATTCTAATTAAAACTTTAATTGTGACCAGTGACTACATTACCCAGGTTTAGGCTAGTTCAGATTAGATTTGGCTTTTATCATGTTTGGAAGAGATTCATTGAAATCTAATCTCCTTCAATTGCCAGAACAATTTGTCCTATAGGAAGAGTCAGTAGCAAGGACACAGAGCTTCTTCTATGGTAACCTACCTGGGCTAAGTAGCTACCAATTGATCCTGGGCTCAATATGTGTCATGCTGCCCCTGGGTAATTATTGCACTGATTCACTGACAGATTATTCAAAGAGCTTGATCTCATGATTGCTTGTTGTGGACCTCACTGGAAAACATTAGCTGAATCGGCTGCAAGGTGATGCTAACATGACTGTCAACTGAACTCCACTTCTGGCGTCTTTTTTGAACGGTGTAGCTGATTCCTCCTTCCTGATTGAGCAAGGGTAACTCCAGCAGCCAAGAGTTTGGCTGTAAGGATGCAAGCCTTTGTCTGCAAGGCATCTTTGGATGGGATACTGCACCGCTTCAGTTTCCAGGGATTTCTATAGACTTTGGAGGAATTTCTTGGATCCTACATCCCCTTGTACTTCTACCTCTCTGCACAGCTCCTGCTCTGAGGCTGCAATGTGTTTTGCATATTTTGTGTATTATAAACTGGTACATTCCACAGACCCGACTCAAGTTAGGCCCTGCAGCTCTTTTTGCAATCTGAGCCTGGATGTATCTTACAAACAGCTGTTCTACTTCAAAACTTATCGCTTAGAAACAAAGTATTAGATAAATGTAGTTTAAAACAAACAGCCCCCAACACGAATCCAGCTTAACTACATTTCTACCATTTCACAATTATTTAGACATGTCTATTTTCCTCTGACATCCTCACTCGCAGCAGGTTTTGGAGCCCAAGTCACACTTTCCCTTTTCCTCCTGTCCCTCCTGAGACACTCTCTATTATCAAACTCTGTTGGTATTCTTTGTTCTCCTGTGCTTACAGCTTAAGCCTGGTCTGCTGAAAACTAGATGTCTGGAAAACTTGCCAGAAGCTGGGATGCTATGCCAGGGAAGCATGACTACATGCTTGACCTCTTCCTCTGTTCGTTCCCTTAGCATCTGCTACTGGCGGCTGTCAGGTTCCCATTACAAAACCATCTACTAGTGCCAGCACAGTCCCGTAACCAGAAATATTAGCTGGTAAAGAACAATCTGAGCCCATTTTTTTCCCTTTCTGTCTGCATTTAGTCATATCTGTTGACTGAAAATCAACATATCCAAACATTAAAGCTCATCCCAGTAACCAGATGAACACACAATTTCCATGAATAATAATGATCTTGAGGTCACCTCAGAATCCACTGAATAGCTAAACTCCATATTTAATTATGGAATATGAGCTGGAATCTAAATTTGCATGAGCTGGAATATAAATTTGGGATAAAAAATTGTCCTTAATCTATAGTGGATGTATCAATGTACTTTGAAATAGGTTGGCCATCTTTATAATGTATTCTTTTGCTGATTGACCTGGCCCAAAGCAGATGGGATTCTTCACAGAGAAAGGCACTTTATATGTTTCTTCTAAAACTGAATTTGACTTCTCTTGCAAAAAATGAGGTAAAATTTGGGGGGACTGCTAGAAGCTGAGAGTTCCTAGGAGACTAATTCACTACTAGAAATGGGGAGCATTTAGTAATACATTCTTCTCTTACGGATTAAATTCACTACTTCACTGACTGCCAGAGCAAAGCCTATGCATCAGCTAAAATCCATTTAAGCTGCATTTTAAGGGCTTAAGTGAGGCTTAAATGATGCCTAGGTTTTGTGCTAGCCTTCTGCAGAGAGGATGAATATTACACTTATGTGAACAAATCAGTTTTGATGTTCTCTCTTCCATTTAAAATCAGTGAATTATTAATCTTTATGTGTACAGTAACTTTTTGAAGCATATTTTATATGCAAATTCATATTAACATCATAGCAACATCTATAATACAGACTGAAATAAATTGTGAGATACTATGTAAGAGATCCCAGCCATTATGACCTATCAAGTCAAAACTCCAATGAAATAAAAAAAAATATTATGCCCTTTAAATACATATTTACATAATAAACTGTAATGGCTCAGAAAAAAATCTCTTACAGCATGTAAATAATGCATGTTTTTAGATTTGTCTAAATACATATGCACATGTATTTACATATTAACATGACAGGTTGCAAAGATACTAAATGAACTAGTTTGTATGGTCTTATGCACTACATGAGTGTTTTCGAACAGAAGAAAAAAATTTAAATCACAGACATACACCTTATATTCAAGCAAAGACCTGACTTCCTACTCCTCCTGAAAAACTTAGCACTTATGCTCTGTTTTAAATCAATATTCTTAGGCTTTCCAACAATTTATTGTAGATATTTTTTTAAATCAAGATCTTCACAGTACCTAAATGTTGACATACTACCAGCAATGCCACTAATCTACAACAAGAGGAGATGGTATCATTTAAAGGTAAGAAATTCAGATTTAAACCCTAACATAAATTTTGACTGGCAATAGATTTTGTGATTTGAGTTATAAAAGGTGGAAGATTGATGATTAATTTGAATGGATATTCTGAAAATGTTGACCTTGCAAAAGCCGTAAGTTTGTGAGAACACATCTACTGCCTGTCACACTGCTTCAGCATCACTTGTGTCTCATCAAAGTTTACACTTCTAATTCAGAAACCCAGAAACACTTAAATGTGCCTGAAGTTTACTTGAATGAGTAGTGATACAGAAGCCACTATAAACTCTTTAGTAAGCAGAAATTATTTGCATATTAACACATTTATTATTTGCATATAAAGCATTTGACACCACCCCTCTTTCTTTTTAGCAACTTCAATAAATAGATCCTATGCTGTGTAGCAGATAATGAGGTAGATTAGTAAACACTCAAACAGCAGAACGTACTGTGACTCAATCTACGGGTTTACGCAAGATTCAAAGGAAGGAATTAATGCTTCCTTTTGACTGTGAATAAGTGCTGGTACATAACTCTAGCTATAGTCTGATAGGAACTTTGTAGCATTCTGTGAAGATAAAACATCCACTCTTCATACTGTTAGTCCACTGAAAGTCTTTGTATTTGAAATAAAAATAATAGCGACAGTCATGTATGCTAATGTCCATAATCACTGTAAATTATAACTGTCAGTGGTCACAAACCTACCCCATGAAAACATAAGGTAACAATTTAGCCTTATATTACTGCTCTCAGAGAAGAAGAACACTCATAGGAAACTTAAGTAGTGTGGGGATTATAAGATATATTCTAAAAACAGAATGGTTTGGAATTCTTTCTTTTTTCCTTTTTTTTTTTCCTAAATGGAATATTTCCATATAAAGCACTGTGTGCAGAATTTTGGATTCAGTTTCCATTGTTGAAATTATACCAGTCTCAACTTAGAATTAGTGAAGATGTGCATAGCGACTTTAATTCTGAATGGAACATTGGAAGGTGCCAGGAAAGCAATAGCTTTAGTCTACAAATAATAGCATCCAACCACAGCAGAGAAAATGTAGCCTCCTTCCTTAAATATATAGTAAAAATAATGCTGAAATTGCAGGCGGTTGCTTATCTTTATGATCTGGACAGAGTGCCTCATTTTCATTTTCTCTCACACAAAGACAGATTGAATGCGTAAAGACACTTTCTTACAGTTTGAAAAGAGGAACAAAAGGAAGCTATATTATAAATTAATATGAGAAGTCAAAGATTTATTGACTCAAGCTGTGTTAAGAAATATGTAATTTTGGACTCGTTTTTTAGGAAACTGCAATCTCATCAAAATGTCTTTTATACAAAAAGCAATATTCAGGTTTCTGGTTTTGCCAACACGTATAAAGATGAGCCATACTATGGACATTAATTTTTGCTTGCTTATCTTACATTGTGCCAACTTATATTCACAATCCCATATTTTCATAACTGTTCACAATTTGAAAAAGAAATGGAGAAAGGGAAAAGAAAATTAATATATAAGAGACATTTAATTAAAGAGCTCATTTGATTATTCACTTTTTATAAATACTTGATGACAAATCTTCTGTATTATAAAACATGCATTTTTCCAAGAAAGTGAATCAAAATTATTATGTCAGTGCAAAGAATGCATTAGAATACATAAAAATATTTGGCTGGGTGCATAAGGAGTCAGAACTGAAATTCATAACTCTGTGTGTGTTATGAAGCTTGCTTAGGGTTTAGACATTTCATGGTTTTTTGTTTGGTTGGGTTTTTTTGGAGGGGGTGGTGGTGTTTATTTTTTTCCCCAATTATTAGTGGTTGTATGATTCCCTAGAAATTTTTTTAAAAAATAAGGCCATAGACTTTAAGTCTATAAGTAAAACTACTGTATTCCTCCTGTATGTTCTAACTGCCCTCCAAATAATTACAGAGTGGAGACTTCACTGTCATTCATGTGTATCTATTCCATTGTGTGAAGAGAAAAAGAAAATGGTTGCCCATACATTAGTACATCACCCATGGCTAGTGCAATGACAAGATAGATTAGGATGTATATTAAATCTCACACATGACTGCCTTTCTGTATCAAGGTAAAAAATACTTGCTCTTACATACATTAGGGACTAGTGTTGGACTGACATCTGCATTAATATTGACAGCATATCAACATTTTTTACATTAACTGAGTCAATAACTAGTCTAAACCTGGTAAAACTTAGATAACAAAAATGAAGAAAATATCTAGCAAGCAGCATTAAATTCTTGTGTCTAAGAAAAGAAAATTAACCCCCAAATACTACATTGCTTTTCTGAATTATCAATCCTACAGCAATACATCAACCAGTGTATACAGCTGTGACTTGGTAATCCAATCTCATTTGTCAAACAAGAATTCTAGTAGATAAGGAATGCTTCTAGGAAAAGAAAACCCTGCACAGACAATAACATAAATATTATATACATAGGAGGCTGATTATAAAAAGCTGGATTAGCATCATTGTATTACTTCACCTCCTAAACATTACTTTCACAGACATGATGAAATTGTCAAGCAGTAATCCCACTTCCACAATAGCTGCTCTTGACAAATGAACACAAAACCAGCACAATCTCAAGACTATTTTCTGATTTTGCAGGGGAGTTTAAATGTTTATTTGTATTTTCCATGTTAAGAAATACACTTAAATCAAAACTGCTATGTAGGTTAGTTTAAGAAAGAGATTTCATTATTTGCCTTTGCTGTAAAATCTCCTGTAAATAAGCAGTTGCTCCTCATTCCAAGCCAATGTCTTGGTTTCATTAATAATTAAAAGTTGTTTTCCAATGATATCTAGCTATTTTATACTCTGGTCTTTGAAATATATTATCTTCCAAATGAAGCTCAAAAATACTATTAGTGCTTTTAAGGTGCCCACACATTTTATGAACATGCACATGAATGCTGGGACATAAAAACGTTCATTTTCCCTGATTCAGGGTACTCACAGAGTCAGTGAAAGAGGAGAAATGTTAGGAAATCAATACACAAAAACTTTTGGAAATGTTGTCCATTAGAATCAGCTATTGGACCAAAGCTGATATGTAAATGATTATCATTTCAATCTTAGCAATCAGGCTGCTAAGTTGGAAGCATCCCAGAGCATTATTACTCAGCAGAAACAAAAGCATGAGGCAGCCACACAAAGTTTTTAGATGTTAAACACACCAAGGAGCAACATTTCAAGTGCCATTCATCTCAGAAGTCAGAGAAGCTTTTGTTTAACCATTTTTTCTCACTACAGGCTATGTTTTCCCTCTGTTTTAGCATACTGTGGAATATGATGTGTGTTAAAGTTATATTCTCGGCAATATTTATCTCCCAACTATCCCATCTTTCATTTATGCAAGTCCTTGAGAACAGTGATGAAACAGGCCATGAAAAACCTAGGCTTATGGACATGAGTTCTTCCATCAGACAATACCATAGGTAAACAATGGACAGAAAGAAGAGGCCTCTCTCTGCTGTTCTGCTAATGCTCTTCTAGGCTCTTCTAGCTAAACATATAAAAGAAAAAGATGCAGAGAAATGCCTGGCACAGAATTTGAACTAGCACTCTAGTGCTTGAGATGTTGACAGGATTCAAGCTGAATAATTAATATCAGTAAAGCCCACTGAAAAAGGTTAAAAGAGCACTTTAACATGCAGTGATATTATCATGATCATTAGGATGGCATATTTTTGTCTTCACTAATGTATCTTCTTTTATCAGCTCAATAAACTGATGTAGGAGTGCAATTTTTCAATTACATTTTCATAAACAGATGGCAGAATTTAACAAATTAATGTTCAGAATAATGGTACAGTTATGAGGCTTGTACTTTTACATTTTTTGCTCTGAAGCTTTTGATATCAAATCCCAATAATGCCATTCTCCTTAGTTCAGAGTATTTTCATATTCCTAGGCTGCTGTATAATGATCTCTGATCTGATTGTTTCAATGTGAAGAGATATGGGTGACTGTAGGTAGTAAGCTTAATTTATTAAATAATAGGGATATTAATCTGTTTGTCAAAATTCATAGACATTTTAACAAAAGCTTAACCTCCCTGATGATTATCCTTTACAGCTAAAACACACTGTTGCAGGGCAGAAACCATGTTTAAGTGCTATAGCAGAATGCATCTTTTGTTCCTAAATTTTATTCCTAACAAGGGCTAAATGATGCCCCATTTATAACATTTTCAATTCACAGAGTCCACATCTGGCCACATCCTAGGATTGCCAGACACAGTGTACATTTCAGAAAGCTAAACCTCATAAATCTCCAGAAATTCCTCACATCTATTATGTTTACCTTCTGCTGCTGATGAGCCTGTTGGGCTCTGTACAGAGGAAATTACAAGCGCTCCAGAAGATTTGGCAAGAAGATGCTAGAAGAAACAATGGGCAAAAAAAAAAAATTCTTAACTGAAACATCACATCCAGCTCTGGCTACCATTTACATATCTGAGACTACAGCTAGTAAAATGGAAATTCCATTGAAATGGAATAAATTGTTTTCAAAAATCCCTATCTGATTAGTGTTAGTTATGTCTGAAATTAAACATGTTAAACTACATGCAGTGTAACTTATGGAACTCAGCTGAAGTCTAATGTTCGTACTGAAATTCAGTCTGTTTGTACACTTTTCCAATTAAGGACAAAAAGCAGTTGTATCCGAGTGTGTTTTGGTTTTTTTCGCCTATCATCTTCTTGCTCATTTCTATTAATCTGTATTACAAAATGTCTTCCTTTGCTTAATAGATGTTTGGAGACTGTTGTAACAGCTGCTAACTAGTAAGGAAATGCCAGCAGAAATATTTTATGGTCATACATTTAAATACCACTGGAAATTTTTTTATAGTTAATGCCAACTGAAATGCTTATGTTCTAGGCACATTTTGCATAGTGATCAAAAATTAGTAGTTCACTTAATCCATGACAGGCCTGAGGGCCAAAGAAAATCAAATTAGTTAATCACAGAAAGCAAATGAAGTCGCAAATTTTAAAAATTGTTTGCTAAATAGAATAATTGTTAACTGTGTTGCACATCCACACATGCACATCATTGCACAACAACAAACAACTCTGAAGTAAACACCTGAAGTTTATAAATGCCATTGAAAAGGATGGAAAACTATGGCACAGCTACTGCCTTCATGTGCTCTCCCCTAAATCAGTGCCCTCCTCCCTGACAACAGCAGCTGTGGAAGGACTCAAGCCCTACCTGGCATACTGAGTGTTCTGAAGAATGAGGTCATAGGTGGAGATTTTTTTTTTTTTTTAATTTGCATGGAAACAATCTTATAGAACTAGAAATGGTTGCTCCCTTCTCTACCCAAAGGGGTAAAAGTTACAGCGAGTCTTTCTAACAAAGGAGAAGTGGATAAATATTTTGGATTATGTATAAATTGTATCACTGTACACCCTCCAAAAGCAAACCATAAG